>NW_022436946.1:4137054-4304706 GCF_009761245.1 Sapajus apella | reverse complement strand
AAAAAAAAAAAAAAAAAAAAAAAAAAAAAAAAAAAAAAAAAATTTAAATATTTTGGTTCTTCCAAAGATACTGTCATCAAAATAAGACAATAAGTCATAGATGGGAGAAAATATTAGTAAATCAAGTATCTGATTAAGACACTTAATTAAAAAATAGTCAAAAATTTTGAACAGACATTTCATCAAAGATGACCTATAAGTGTAAAATAAGCACATGAAAATATTTTCACCACCATCAGTCATTAAAGCAATGCAAATTCAACCCAAAAATCACAATGAGATGCCCACTATATTAGAATAGTCACAAATTTAAAACACTGAGTATGGCTCAAGCAGAACTGAACCATTTGAACACAGTATAGTCACTTTGGAAAAGCTTATGAGTTTCTAATAAAATTAAATATAACTTACTATGCAGCCTAGTAATCCCTCTGTTAGGTATTTACCCAAGAGAAGTCAAAACATAAATCCACAAAACCCTAAAACTTAAATGTTAACAACTTTACTATCAAAAGTCCCAAACTGGAAGAAAATCCAAATGTCCAGCAACTAGTGAATGGACAAATTGCGGCATAGTCACACAAATGGAATACTATTCTGTGGTAAAAAAGAAACAGACTTCTATAAAATGACATGAACTGTTAGAGCATTATGCTAAACTGAAGGAAGCCAGATGTGAAAGACTATAAACTATATGATTTCATTTACATGAAATTCTAGAAATGGCAAAAAACTAATTGCAGAAAGCGATTAGTGGTTACCGGGGCAAGGAAGTAGAAAGAGGTGACTGAGAGCAAAGAAGCTGGAAGGTAGGCTTTGGGGTAACAGAAATGTTCAACATATGATTGCATAGTATATACCTGTCAAAACTCATCAAATTACATACTTTAAATTGTTGAATTTTTTAATATATAAATTACATCTTAAAGTTGATTTAAAGAGCAAAACAAAAAGTAGATGCATGATTTATAAATTTTAATATGAAGTATAACTTTATTCTAATAAACCTGAAAAATCTAGATAAAATGAGTAATTTGTTAACAAAATACAAATGAACAAAACTGGCCCTAGAAAGAAAACATGAATAGACTAACAACCATAAAAGAAACTAAAATATTATTTACCTGCCTAAGATCTATCCTCCCCTTCCTTGATGACTGAACCTTTATTTAGGAACAAGGTAGCCCTGTGATTCGAAGGAAGCTTTCCTTGGCAGATCCAAGGAAGTAGTTTCTATCTACTATTGGCCAAAGCAAGTCCAATAAGGTAGTTACTAGCTGCATATGGCTACTTAATTTTAAATACAGTTATGCATTGCATAGCAGCATTTTGGTTGATAAGGGACCAAATATTACAGTGGTTCCACAAGGGAGCTGAAAAATTCCTATGGACTAGTGACATCACAGCCATTGTAACATCATAGTTCATTACTTTATTTTTTAGTAAATTTAGCCATAGCCTAATTGTGTAGTGTTTACAAAGTCTACAAAAGTGTACAGTAATGTCCTAGGCCTCCACACTCACTGACTCACTGAGAGCAACTTTCAGTGTTATAAGCAGCATTCATGATAAGTCTTCTATACCATACCTTTACTGTACCTTTTCTATATTTAGATATGTTTAAATATACAAATACTACTGTGTGACAACTGCCTACAGTATCTAGTACAGTAATAAACTGTACAGGTTTGTAGCTTAGGAGCAATAGGCTGTACCATAGAGTCTAGGTGTGTAGTAGGCTGGCAGTACCATCTAGGTTTGTGTAAGTATACTCTAAGATGTTCATACAACAAACTTGCCTCATAACATATCCTTATCATTAAGTGATGTGTGACTATAAATAAAATTAAATGTTATTATAAACTCAGCTCTTCGGTCTCACTTGCCCCACTTCAAGTGCTCAACAGCCTTATGTGACTGGTGGCTACTGCACTGGACAGTACAAATATAGAACATTCACATAATTGCAAAAAGTCTATATGTCAAACAGTGCTTAAGTCCATCATGAGAATTCTATTCCCTTAGCCAGTACTTCACTTATGAATGTGCAGGTGATGGATTAAAATCGATCCTTGTATATGGTTACCTACTTTTAAAGTGTGTTATCCTATCTTATCTTGGAGGAATATTATAGAAAGTTCTTAATTTCCTAAGTGTTTATGTTTGTCCAGCTCTCCTCAAAGCACAAGCTGGAATACTGAAAGTGGGTTACTCTGATAGAACTTTAAAAAGTTCGGCTATACCAGCTTATCAGTTAACTATTGCCACCCAACATGCTGTATAACACACTACTCCAGAGCTCAATGCCTTGATACAGCAATCATAATCAATTATTCTCACACATCTGCACATTAGCTGAAAGGGGCTGATCTAGGCTAGGTTTCTGGAAGAGCAGTTTGGCTCTGCTTAATGTAGTTCTTATCCCCACTACTTGGATCAGCAAAGTAACCTAGGAATGTTCTTTATGGCAATGGTTGAGGTGTATTAGTGCAAATCCAGTCACACAAGTAGTTTCGAAGTGCTTAAAAACCACAAAGGTGCCACAGTGACCAAAACAAGTCAAATCCATGGACCCAATGTCAAGTAGTGGAGAATTATACTACACTTCTTTACTGGGTGAAACTGCAGATGGCAAAGAACATGGATATGGGGGGTGGAGGCATAAAGGGGGTGGAGGGAGGGAAATAAGCCAGTTACACAACGTTCCACACTAACCATAATAATATCATAATAATATTAATTATTGTGGAATAATAATAATATTAGTTACTGTGGAATCATGAACTCTGAAAACCCAAAAAACAACTGTCTAGCAGTCTCACATTTGCAAAGCAATGTGGCTTACAGATGAGAATGCAACACTTTAAAGTCTTAAATTCATTCTAATTCCAGCTTTGGCATTTGCTAACTGTGTGGCACTGGAATAGTTATCCAGTCTTCTGTGCCAGTTTTCTCATCTTTAAAATGGGGATGATAGCAGGATTGTGGTTAGAAGTAATTTAAATACAATTGTGCAGTACCAGAAATTTGGCCTGTATTCAGATGGTAGTTGCTAAATATCATCATCCTGAGGATACTCTAAACCAGCAGTTCCCAACCTTTTTGGGACCATAAACGGGTTTCATGGAAGATAATTTTTCGATGGACTGGAGGAGAAAAGTAGGAGGTGGAGGGGGTGGTTTAGGGATGAAATCGTCTTAGATCATCAGGCAATAGATTTTAATAAGAAGCAGGCAACCTAGATCCTGCGTATATGCAGTTCACAGGAGGGTTCATGCTCTTATGATAATCTACTGACTGTTGATCTGGCAGGAGGCAGAGCTCAGGTGATAATCGCTTGCCCACAGCTCACCTCCTGTAGTGCATCCTGGTTCTAACAGGCCATGGACTGGCACCAGTCGCCCAGGGTTTGGGGACTCTTGCTCCAAACTACATTTTACAATAACCAAACTTTAATGTGGCAAAATGGGGGACCACAGATCAGTGCTTCTCAAATTTGACTGCATATTAGAATCACCAGGGGAACTTAAAAAAAATCCTGATGCCTAGTCGACTAAATCAGAATGTCTTGGGGAAGGACACAGGCACTACCCCTTTACTTTTCATAATCCCTAAAAAATTCCAGTGTGCAGCCAAATTTGAAAAACCTTGTTATGGATAACCAGCTGCCTACTAAAATCCACTTCTTTCCTTTCAAAGTATAGAGTAGTTGAGAAATGGCTGCCCAGCTTAGTATGGTTCCGTGACCAGTCCTAGCCAATGGAATGTGAGAATATGTGCCATGTTTCTTAGAATAATTTTTGTAATGGACATATTACCAAAACAGAAAACATTACTTCAACTATTTGTTCTGTTTTCTGGTAAAATCCATCTAGTATCTTTTAAATTATGTACACCATTATAATTTGCACATTCCTTCAGATGTTTTCTTTCAACCTGATTCTTCCAATACTAGTGCCTCAAGGTACTTATCAATGATACTGATAAATTGCAGACAAGTAAATACCAGAATTTCTAGCAATGTTCTCCCTTTGTCCAGTTCTTAACTGAGTAAACATTCATAATCAAAAAATCAACAAACAAACAAAAAGCTCCTGGTTTTGGTTGACTCAAGAAAATCTCTATTCCAAGTTAACTTCTTGAACGAAAGAAAATAGTATTTGGTCAAAAATACTTAGGACTAAAATGCTATTTGGCCACTAGTAAGTCAAGTACTGGTGAAACTCTGTACTAGAAGAAATTCCCATATTCGTCTAGCTTTCTTCATACCTGAGCAATCACAACTACTTCTTCCTCCTTAATTAGCAGTGTTTGGGTAGAACATGATTACGTGAAGTTTTATACATGGACCACACTTTTATTGTCCTGTATTTAAATATAAAAGCCTTTTGCTTGAACTGCTTTTATGCCTGTCTCCATCCCAGTCTTCCCTGGAAAGCCTTCCATGACTAGAGAAGCTGAGTTAAGGGCCTCTCTCTCCTCCATCGAACTGTTATAGCGCTCACTTTGAAAGATGGGCAAGAGTAGTTTCACATTTAGTGTTGTACTCCTAATGTTGTACTCCCAATGACCTTCTTAGCAGGTCAGTGCTAGGAAGTAAAGACATACTAAAAGGGTGAAACAAAGATCTCTAACTCCATGGATATATTCCTTCCTTTTGAGGACCTATTGGTACTTTACTCACATTTCTTTTTGGAGAATTCTCTCTTATCCACATTCTAGAAGACTATAGGTAATATGAAACTATACTTTCATATTTCAGAGAAAAATGAAATCTAATGAAATACTAGAATGAGGCAGGGAAACCTGACAGAACTGTAACTTTTAACAGAAAACAAGGAGGGAATCCTAGAAAAATAAATGTAAAACGTTAAATTACTAAGACAATCCAACAAATGAATAACAAACTTTAAATTCACATATTTCCCTCCAAAATATTACTTCGTCTTTAAAAGATACATACAAACCCTGAATTACAACAAATCCATGGTAGACCTCGGTTCAGGCTATCAAGGGCAAAAGGGATTATACACTTGCCATATTCCTGTCCAAAGGGTTGTTTTATGGAAGCGAAGCCCACTCCTTACTAAGTACTAGGAAGCTCTTAATGACCCAGGATGAACACAATCTTTTCCTTTTCTGCAGAAATTCCAGCAAGGTGAGAGTATTTTCATCTACTGAATGCTAAAATATGTTAGTTACATAAACTTGAAAAACGCCCTTATAAGAAGCTTTTCATCAGCAAATTTTTTCCTCTAAATCTTACTAGCCTAAACTCTTAATAATAAAAGCTTTGTTTTAATAATTCTACAAGTCCAGCTCCTTTCTGGTGTATGAAGAGGATATATAGGAGCATCTCTCAAAAGTAAATTACTTTATTCTCAACTACCAGCTTACTGGTTAACTGGTCCTTCAAAGCTCCAGAAAGTGCAGGTTAATGAGCACAGACATAATTATTACAACACTGCTCAGGACCTCCGTCTCTAGCATGTTTACTAATCACAAACCAATAGTTTTTTGGGTGATAATACAGATATTATGGATCGTTTCTATTCAAGAGAGTTTCATCATTCCTACTAATGTCTACTGGAATAATTTAAAATAACAGTAATGACTTTAATAGCATCTTATTTTGTTCAGATAAAGCCCCAAGTTCCTTAAGTAAAAGTTGGAAGGCATCCCACATCTCTGACTTCTATCTCGTGCTAATGTCAAACTACTTGGGAAAAGGATACAAGCTTCCTGGTCATTATTTAATAATACTGTATTTATTATACAGTGACCATCAATCATCAGTAACACCCTACTTTCGTTCCTAAACCTAGCAACTGCCAGTCACACTGTACAATGTGCAAGGGAGGTTCTGAATTTGAAAGATTCGAATGTAATTAATCTGGCTCCAAAGGTAACGGAGAACTCCGAGTCGCACCGAGAAGCCTCGGTCTCCCCATTTACTAACACAACGCCGTGCATAAAGAGGGGAGGCGGCGGTCCAGTTCCAGCCTGGCGGGCGGGGAGCGGGGGGCAGATCTGCTGCGCACAGTATACCCATTCAGTTATCTTCCTAAAGACCCACAAGCGGCTCCCGGAGACTGAGCGGGGCTCTCAGCGCCGGATCCCTCCCAGGAGGCCCAGCAAACAAGCGACCGCGAGGCCGGAAAGAGCGACGACGGACCCCGGATCCTAAAGTGTGGGCGCTCGAGACACACCTCAGGCCACGATACAGGGGGAGAAGCACAGCATCCTTTCCCACTGCCCCACTTTATCCCGGGAGAGCCGTGGTGGTCCGGTGCTCGCTCGTCCGGGATCGAGAAGGGGTGGGGAAGACTCGCGCTGCGACTCCCTCGCAGTCCTTGAGCTTCCCGGGCTCCAGGACAACCAGAGTCCTCTCTCCCTGGTCCGGAAGGCCAGAGACTGCCTCCCTCCCGACCTCTGACCCCTGACCCTCCATCACCCAAGCGCCTACCCTAGCGGGTTCTTCGAGCCTCTTGAGTCTCTTTGCACCAGGCCTGCGCTCCTCTACAGACTCCACAGATCACAGGCACGCATTTGCCACCCACAGAAGATACGCTTGAGGTCGGCAGAAGAGCTTTCTGTGGGATCGTGTAGGGATTCCCGGGGAGACCCAGAAACCACAGCGCCTGGCTGCCGGGCGCGCGCAGTAGCGTGGGGTCAAGGCGAATGCGCGCGTCGGGGAGCCCGCCCCTTTCTCCTGCTCTGGCTTCATGAGTCTCTTCTGCGCAAGTCCACACTGTTAAAAACCTGCTAAGAATACAGCGGAGTCTCGCGATAGCTCTGCCTCACGCCATTAGAAAATACAGCATTGGCTGGATGCCCGAAGTAGGGGGCGGGGCTTCCGGCTGGGGGGGCGGGGCTCCCCTGAAGCGAAGGCTGTGTGTGCTTTGTAGCTTTAATAAAAAGGCAGGGCAGCGGCGTGGTGACTCACGCTTGTAATCCCAGCACTTTGGGGGCCGAGGCGGGCGGATAGCCTGAGGTCAGGAGTTCCAGACCAGCCTGGCCAAGAGAGTGAAACCCCGTCTCTAGTAAAAATACAGAAGTTAGCCGGTGGTGCGCGTCTGTAGTCCCAGCTATTCGGGAGGCTGAGGCAGAGGTTGCAGTAAGCCGAAATCGCGCCTCTACACTCCAGCCTGGGCGATTTTTTTAAAAAAAAGGAAGAATAGAATTCTGCAAAAGCATCTACTTTACTGCTAGAAAGCAGCCACTAAGTAGGTACGAATAAAGCTGCTCTCACCTAAAAATAGACTTTAAAGGAAAATGTGAATAAATATTCTAAGATGAGAGAAACTTAAATATATTTGTTGCGTTGGAGCTGGCCTTCCGCTATTGGTCTTTTTTCCTCACCTCTTTTTCACAGAAGTGAGCTTAACATTGGAATAACTCAGAGGCTTCAGGGTCAGGAGCCTGTGAAATAACCCTGAAGAAACATTGGGCACTCAGATAGTGCCTAATAGCAGCATTTCTGTTGTGGAGGCCTTCACCAGGAAGAAGATTAAGTCTCAGGCTAAAGTGTTAGCATTTTTTAGCAATAAAATATTTAAAGTTAAGGTATATATATATTTTTAAGATATAATGCTGTTGCACACTTAATACACTATAGTGTAGTGTCAGTGTGAGTTTTATATACACTGGGAAACCAAAAAATATCCTGTGACTTGCTTTATTGCAATATTTGCTTTATTGTGGTAGTCTGGAACAAAACCTGTGATATCTCCAAGGTATGCCTATAGATGGAAATCAGTTACTTTACTACAGGATTTATGACGCAAGCTAAGAAAAGTAGTGCTAATGCTGGAACATTGGTGTGTAGGGTCCTCCTTCCTTGGCAAACTGATCATTTTATCAAATACAGGATGATGTAATGCTGCTTCTGGAAGTGTAAGTTTCAACCTGTTTATAATCATATATTGTGCTGCATAAGGTTATCTTTGATAGTTTTATGTCACCTCTCATCATTGGAGAAGAGAATTGGGTTCAAAGTTTGGCCGAGTCTATCCAACTAATGCTAGACAGAAATTTTTAAAAATAAGCACAGCAGGCCAGGCACAGTGACTGACGCCTGTAATCCCAGCATCCTGGGAGGCCAAGGTGGGCTGATTGCCTGAGTTTAGGAGTTTGTGACCAACCAGCCTGGGCGACATGGTGAAACCCCGCCTCTACTAAAAAAATTCAAAAAAATTAGCCAAGCCTGGCAGCATGCACCTGTAGTCCCAGCTACTTGGGAGGCTGAGGCAAGAGAATTTCTTGAACCTGGGAGGCAGAGGTTGCAGTGAGCCAAGACTGCACCACTGCACTCCAGCCTGGGCAACAGAGCAAGACTCAGCCAAAAACAAAACAAAACAAACAAATAAACAAAAAAACACAGCATCATTTCAGCTTTGTTCACCTTGATTGGAGTAATTTCTATACATAATCATGGTAATATCCATGCAAGAGATTAAACTTCAGATCCAGTTGTCTGTTGTACAGAGATGCAACTTCCAACCGTAGAGATGGAATTCTGTACACTACCATTCAGTGATTATAATGAAACAAAATTCTTTTAAATTTTCCAATGTTCAATTTTGTATTTACCAAACGCTCTGCATATTCTTTGAAAAATTTCTCTATGGAATAATACTTTCAATATTAGAATCATCAGAGCTAATTTCAGAAAACATGTTTCATGATTGCACCTTGGCCCTCTGGCAGCTCCCAGCTGTGAGACACCTGTTCACCCCTGAGTACACTGAGTTCATCCACCTATTAGGTGCTAGTGATCTAATGACATTCTGCAAATCAGAATGGACTGATTGGACACTGTGCATCTTGCCAGTGAGCAATTCAGTGTTCGTGCAACTCAGTTCATCGGCTCCTTCTTGAAACTATGATATGAGAGCAGTCAGACCACTGTCTTCCTTATATGATCTCACTAACTTTAGCTATAGATTCATTTTCTTTTGGGGATGGTGGCTTTATTCTAGCCATACCCCTTAACTGGGGCATCTATTTTACAAAATGAATATTTTAAGTTGTTCTCAAGGAGGAGGACTAGTTGAGAGGGAGTAGAGGAGTTAATGCAAATTTAACTCCCTTTGGGGACAGAAACAGGATAAATGATGATTTATCAGTGAAGAATTTTATATTTTGCTAAAGCCCTTTTGTGTTTATTTTTCCATTTGACTCCTAGACTAGTAAGAGGCTTTTTAAATTTCCATATTACGGGAGAGCAATCTGAGACTCAGAAGTTTGGTAATTTGCCACAATTTAGCTGTAAGAGAACAAGAATACCTAACACTCTTGATTCTTCTATCTAGGCTATTGCCTCTTATTACTAAATTGTGTTGTCTGTCAAATAAAAATAAACAGCTTGGTCATCAACCTTACTAAGTAACCATGGGCAAACTGAAGTCAAGAGGTGTGTCATTACTTATTGACACAAGGCTTGTATACAGTATCAACAATAACGATCATTCAGTATCAACACTGTGTTCTCCTCAATAGATCATTAAGAAAATACCTAGAGAAATGTATTCCATATTCTACTTAACTTTGCCTGCTCCTTGGAAGCAAAGTAGGTGGCCACCCAGTATGATTGGAGATTCCCAAAGATGACTCCTTGTTGCCAGTTCCTACTACCAACTTGTCTTGGGACTGCTTTCCCTTCTCCTGACAAAATGAAAATATTAGGATCAAAATCACTATTCTGGAATGAATTACAATGTCCAAAACCACTGTTAAAATGTGTGTAGTAGTCGGAAAAAAAAGAATGGAAAGAAGAAACATGGTCTTGGAAAATTGGTGTTACTAGGGGTGATCAGCTATGCTGAGGGGAGTGATATCAAATCAGCTAAACAAAAAGTGTTACCAAGGGTTGGACATGCTTTCCAGGAGAATGAGCAGGACAGAATATTGGGGACAGGATGTGCGTGAACTGAACACAAATCTTCATTTTTGGAACTTTACAGGTTTTTCCTAGGCTAGACCTGGATAGATTTAATTTTTAATTTTCAATTTCATTTTTCCTTGATGATTTACAAGTTGGATTGGTTTCAAAGTCCAAAGTTTGTTCCGTCTCCCCTGCTGCAAGCTCAACTTGCAAACCAAAAACTCAAGCAGTGTTCCTTCTGCCTCCCATAACTTGTAAAGCAGAATTTGTAGTCTGTACACAAAATGCTGCATTGAACATGAACCTATGACTATATCTGTTTTAGGTGTGAATAAAGCAACGATTTAAATTAGGTAAAAGCAAGAAGGTTGAAGGTGAATCTGCTGGTAAGGAAAGATGGGAGAGTGTATTCAGTGTTTATCAATGAAGATAATATAATCTGTATCACAGGCCCTCTTTCCCACCATCCCAATTCCTCCTCACCGTCCATACCCAACTTTTACTTTTTCCCCTAAGGCATGTTTTTTTTTTTTTCAATTAATATGGTCTTAGGCATTAAGGAATAGGAATATTGTAGATGACCGATAATGCTTATGACTGAGTAATATTTATTATGCAGTTTAAAAATCTACAAGTAAAATATTCTTTGAGTATTTCAAGGGTCTGCCATTTTGAAGTACAAAAATAGTGGATAGCACTTTCAAAATGAATCTAAGACCTCAAGAAACCTTATTCATAATAGTGTTAACATAAAATGATGCTTGCCAGGAAATGAAGAGCCTTTCCAAAGCTTCCATCTACTAGCAAGGCAGCACCACGCTCAGACTTCAGCATTTGTGTGTTGTTTAGGTCACCTTGGGACAATGACAAAATTAGATCTGTATTCCATTTCCTTTAAGCTCTGTTGAATTTCTGAACTCCTCATTATGCCTTTAAATAAACTCTTAAATACCACACAGTAGTAGTATATAATGACTAATTATGTTTGTTTGTTTGTTTGTTTTTTGGGACAGAGTCTCACTCAGTCTCCCAGGCTGGAGAGCAGTGGCTCAATCTTGGCTCACTGCAATCTCTCTCCCCACCCCACTCCCCGGTTCAAGTGATTCTCCTGCCTCAGCCTCCTGAATAGCTAGTTGGGCTTACAGGCATGTGCTACCACACCCAGCTAATTTTTATATTTTTTAGCAGAGATGGGTTTTCACCATGTTGGTCAAGCTGGTCTCAAACTCCCAACCTCCAGTGATCTGCCTGCCTCAGCCTCCTAGAGCCCAAAGTGTTGGGTTTGCAGGCGTGAGCCTGCGCATCCTGCCTAATTCCATTCTTATGCCGTAGCACCCCCATGTTGACTATGAGCTCCTGGGAGTTCATTTTTTTTTAATTAACCATACCATCCAACCATCTGAGGTAACTTCAGTGAAACCAATACAGAGACAGAGACCTGCAATACAGGTTGAATATTTCCTAGCCAAGGGCATATTTCTCAAATTTCTCATTCATTTCCCAAAGAATGAATCAGACTTTGCAGACATGTTAAAATCTTTGACCCAACACTTACTAGCTGCATGTCTTTGGGCAACTCCTTTCTCTTTTTGAGTCACAATTTTAAAAGTATAATGGGAATATAAACACCTACTTTAAGCGTGTTATGTACATATAAACATTTGCTCATAACATCAGGTGGAAAATTTTTTTGCAATTTTCAGAGCTGAAGCTCAGGAAAACAAAAAAAAAATGTCTCATGGTCAGTGTTTTTCAACTTCAATGTTACTGACATTTCGGTTCAGATAATTTTTTATGATAGGATCTTCTGTGCATTATAGGATATTTAGGAGCATACCTAGTCTCTACCCATAAAATGCCAATAGCAACCCCCCACCACAGATGTGACCATCAAAAAATGTCCCCAAACATTGCCAAGCATCCTCTGGTGTATAAAATAGCCTCTGGTTGAGAATCACTGAGCTAGATACTTGTAACTTTGAATCCTCAGTACCTACCAGATTACCTTGCAGAAAGTAGGTGTTTAATAAATGTTTGTGTTAATGTAAGTGTTACCAACTGGGTTTTGCTGGCAGATAAACACCATTTTCTGACCTAGCTTTTACCTATCTGCCCTTCTTTATCCCTCATTATGTTCTTGAATTCGTACTAAAATCATACTGGGTTACTCGAAACTCCTCTAACAGTATCTCCTCTCCAGGTATGTATACATGCTTCTATTTTTGTCTATAATAATCCCATCCATTATCAGGCATGGTGGCTCATGCCTATAATCCCAGCACTTTGGGAGGCTGAGGCGGATCACGAGGTCAGGAGATTGAGACCATCCTGGCTAACATGGTGAAACCCCGTCTCTACAAAAAAATTAGCAGTGCTGTGGTACATGCCTGTAGACCCAACTACTCTGGAGACTGAGGCAGGAGAATCACTTGAACTTTGGAGGTGGAGGTTTCAGTGAGCTGAGATTGTGCCACTGCACTCTAGCCTGGGTGACCGAGTGAGACTCTGTCTCAAATAAATAAAATAAAGTAAAATAAAACCATCTCCTTTTTTGTTTTCCTGGAGTACACTGTGGAGGTGCATCTCATGACATTTTAGGCACTTTACTATAATTGGCTATTTACTCGTTTGTCTCACTTTTAGTAGATTGTAGGCTCCTTGAGGGCAAGTGATATGTCCTATTTATCACTGAACCCTCATTAACAGAGAGCCAACTCAGTCAATAAATTTAAGCTCTTCTTTTTCTTCAGTTCCAGGTTAGCATCAGAGGACATATTGTGAACATGATATGTTCACCTTGATTTTCTGGATTCTGGAGGTTAATGTCAAAGATAGTAAAAATGATTCTGATTATATTGAGTGACCTTATATCCAATGTGTGAGAGAACTGCCTGTTGGAGGGCTAACCTGTTTGCATCTGTCAAAATTATACTGTCAGCCTAGCTGACTGCTCTGCGGAAGGAAATTTTTATCTTAAAATAAAATAATGTGGGCATCTCTAAGATAGTACTGTTCAATAAAAATGTAACGTGAGGTGCATATATATTTTAAATTTTCTAGTAGCCAGATTTAAAAAGTAAAAAGGAACCGGTGAAATTAGTTTTATTAATAATTTAAATAATAAATTTTATTTAACCCATTATACTCAAAGTATCATAATTTTTATAATTCCATTTTTATTGCAACATGTAATCAAAATAAAAGTTCTTAATGTGATATTTTATATTCTTGGTTTTTGTACTTGATCTTTGAAATATGATTTATATTTTATTCCTATAGCACATCTCAATTTGGACTATCCATTTTAAGCACTTAAAAGCCACATATGGCCAGTAGCTACCATCTTGGACAGTGTAGCTTTAGAAGCTTAAGTAGAACATGTTAACTTAGAACAGGACTGCAAACATTTCCAGGGTTTTCCTTAAGAATCCTTGATGCTGAACTGAGGTGTTGGCCCCATAATGAAGGAGAAAACTAATGAATATGAGGTCACAGGGCTGAATAATAAGAAGAGTGAGGAAATATATAGTAATGGCATCACAGATCTGATATTTCTTAAGAGGCGAATCCAATCAGAGAAAGTTCTCTCAATCATGTTTGACTAAGGGCCAGATGGCCTGATGTAGCTCTTTCTAGACTGTATGAGATGCCAAAAGGTTGGCCGGGCGCGGTGGCTCAAGCCTGTAATCCCAGCACTTTGGGAGGCCGAGGCGGGTGGATCACGAGGTCAAGAGATCGAGACCATCCTGGTCAACGTGGTGAAACCCCGTCTCTACTAAAACTACAAAAAAATTAGCTGGGCATGGTGGCGCGTGTCTGTAATCCCAGCTACTCAGGAGGTTGAGGCAGGAGAATTGCCTGAACTCAGGAGGCAGAGGTTGCGGTGAGCCGAGATCGTGCCATTGCACTCCAGCCTGGGTAACAAGAGCGAAACTCCGTCTCAAAAAAAAAAAAAAAAAAAAAAAAAAAGAGATGCCAAAAAGGGTCCCAGGGAAAAGGGCTAAGTGGCTAAATGTGTCTGACTAATAATAGGTTAAATAGGTGAGGTGTATCAGGTGTTTTTTCCTATTTGATTTGTGATAATTTAAAAAATACATGTGTATTTAAAATTACACAAGTAGTTCATGAATGTATTCGCTTAAAAAATTAAAATATTATGAAATCTCTCCTAGATGCCTAATCCCATTTTCTACCCAAAATGTGTATCATCCCAAATTTTGTTGCTGTATTGGAAAAGATCTTTCCAGATCTTTTCCTATATATTTACAAACACACATATGCACTTAGAATTACTTACAATGAGAGCTGGCTGTCCAAAGGGAGCTGGAGTTTTAGAGGGATTTAGCTGTGATCAGAAATGAGGTGTCAAGCAGGGAGGGAACAGGTGAGAAATGATCTGACCTGTCTTCCTGTCTTCTGCTGGTATCTCCTGATGGCTGAATATAATGGAAAGCCAGCTGTGATGCAGCTCAGGTGATGAGTTTATAGGAATCAGTCTCTCAGGGAACCGTTTAGGGCAGAGAAAGGCAGAAAACGTCTCTTGAGATGGAGAAGAAATGGAGACTAACCAACTATCAATATTATTATAGCCTTTTTTTTTTTTAGATGAAGTTTTGCTCTGTCACCAAAATTGGAGTACAGTGGTGTGATGTCAGCTCACTGCAACCTCTGCTTCCTGGGTTGAAGTGATTCTCCTGCATCAGCCTCATGAGTAGCTGGTATTACAGGCACAAGCAAGCCACCATGCATGGCTAATTTTTGTATTCTTAGTAGACATGGGGTTTCACCATGTTGACCGGGCTGGTCTTGAACTCCTGACCTCAAGCAGTCCACCCTCCTTGGCCTCCCAAAGTGTTGGGATTACAGGCATGAGCCACTGCTCCCAACCTAGACAACTGTCATTGTTGCCTTTCAAAGTTGCTATACCAGTTATTCTCCAGCCATCAGTGTGTGAGAATACCTGTGTCCCCATAGAGTTGCCAATACTTGAAATCAAAGATTCTAGAGCTTTTCTAAGCTATTTGTCCTCAGAACTCTTTTTTTTTTCTAAAATACTAGTAACATCTTGTTGACAAAATATATATTGGGAACCATCCATCTACTAGATAGAATAGTCTTTGGGACCGTCGACTTAATAGCTGTGTGGCTTTGGTCAAGTTCCTTAGCTTCTCTGAACTTCAGTTTCCAGAAATTAATAATATCTACTTTGCAGAGTTCTTGACAAGATTAAATGTGCTTAGGACAGTATCTGGCCCATAGTAGAGAGAGAAAGTGGTACCTAAAAATAGGGACTGAAGAGGCCATGTTTTTACTAGGTTTCTAAGGAGAAATCTCTTTTTTGATTCTTTTTTTTAAATTGCATTTTAGGTTTTGGGGTACATGTGAAGAACATGCAAGATTGTTGCATAGGTACACAGATGGCAGTGTGATTTGCTGCCTTCCTCCCCATCACCTGTATCTGGCATTTCTCCCCATGCTATCTCTCCCCAACTCCCCACCCCCTCTTTTTTGATTCTTAAACTTTTCTACCAAAATTTCCCTATGGTCAGAGAAAGGTCTGCTCTGCCATAGGAGCCTGAAGATGTGGCCTGTGAAGCCATCTAACACACTTGTGAAATGGGTTTTACCTTTTAAAAATCACATAAGTAGGCCGGGCACAGCGGCCCATGACTGTAAACCTAGCACTTTGGGAGGCTGAGGCAGGCAGATTGCTTGATCCCAGGAGTTTGAGACCAACCTGGGCAACATGGCGAATCCCCACCTCTATTAAAAAATAATGAAAAGCATATACATATTATGTTCAAATCAATAATTTATTCATTTTCTAAACTACAACTTTATGTTTAAAAATTACTGTTTTTTTCATGAAGTCTTTGGGCAAAATTTGTGAACAAGAAGATATGCCTTCTTTATACTGTAGTTTCAAAGTGAATGGCTAATTATGCTACATTTGAGGAACTCAGCTAGAAGCAGTCCTGCCTTGTTTATTTAAAAATTACTTCGGAGCATATATTGAATATGAGGCACCATGCTAGGAACTGGGAATAAAATAGCAAACAGACAAAATTTTTCTCCTTGAGAAACTTAGATTTGAGTTGGTATAGGCAGATAACAACAAGCAACTCAACACAGAAGGAAGATGATTAAGTGATATTTACTCTGAAGAATTTTATAAAGAAGCCATATAATAGGCTGTAGTGGGCCTATTTTAAAAATGATGGTTAGAAAAGGTTTTTCTGAGGAATTATCATTTTAGCTGAGTCCTAAAGAGTGAAAATGAGCCAGTTACTCTAGGCATTTTTAGGCAAAGGGAGTTGTAAGAGTAAGGGTTCCAGGTGGAATAAGTTCTTGGCATATACAAAGAACAGAAAGAATCTGTTTTTGGCACAGTAGATACTTGAGGTAGTATCATGTGATAAGGAATGAGTAAGACAGAAGCCAGATCGTGTGAGACTTTGCAGATCATGGTAAGGCATTTGAATTTTATTCTATAGGCAATCTAAAATTTTTAAGCTGGGAAGTGATGTGATTTGAATTTAAAAATCATTTTGTCTGCCATATAGATAATAGGTCCGAGGGGCATAAAAGAGGAAGAGAGGGACTAGTTAGAAAGCAGATTGGAAGAGGGTGGAAGGAGCAGGTAGAGAGAAGTAGGAGGATTTAAAATATATTTGGGAGACAAAATTGACAGAATTTTGTAATAGAATGGATGGGGGGTGATGAGAAAAAGAGGAGTCAAGGATGACATAGTTTTGAACTTGAGCAAGTTGAGTCAATGGTAGTGCCATTTGCTGAAATGGAGAAGATTTGGAAGAGAAAGCTTTAGCTTCTTGTTGGATACATTAAATGTAAAATGACTGTTAATATATCCACAAGGGTACCTCAGGGAGTAGACAATTGCATGTAGGTAGAAGGAGTCATTAGCCCAGTGGGTCTAATCACCTGGAGGATTTGTTAAAACATCGGTTACTGGGTGCCACCCTTATAGTTTCCAATTCAGAAGCTCTGAGGTGGGCGCTCTGGAAAATGTGCTTTTCTAACAAGTTCTCAGGTGATGCTGATGCCGCTGGTCCTGGAGCCACACTTTGAGAACCACTACATTAAGGTAAAGTGGATGAGATTACCTAAAAAGAGAATGTGGGTTAGGAAACAAAAAGGACATGGCATCAGGCCTGGAACCTTCAGAATTTAGATTCCAGGACAGAGAATTACCCAATGTTTTGACGTTATCTTCTTCTGAAGCTTCTCTGGGTTCCTAACAGCTAGAAAAAAACAAGAAGTTCATAACTTTAAAGTAATAATTGAGGAATTTTAACAGTTTGAATGACCCTTATCAAAATGACTTATTTGTAATAAAATCAATAGTTCGTTACATTTCAATCCTTTCAAAATAATTTATTTATGTAGGAGACCTTTTTAGCCAAATGATATGAAAATGGCCAGAATTTTTTACTTGCCCAAAACATTTTTAACAGAGATGTTTTGAATTTTGATTTACAAGGGGTGGGAGATAACACTTTCCCTGTTTTACCAGTGACCAGTGAAGAAGTTCCTGTTGCTTTAAAGCCTGTTTTCTCCCATGCAGAATATTTGTTCAATTTCTTTCCAGTTGGATGTGATACCTTAAAATCAACCCAAAAAGCATAGATTTGTTTCCCTAAGGGGGATAATTCATAATGAATATGTTGGCAGAAATGAAATATTTAATCAACTATTTAAAATAAATCCAAATCAACAGTGATTATGACACTGATTACAAAAGAAATATCATCTTATGTAGGACAGAATATTTATGAAAGTGTGCTTTCAGTTATTTTGAATACAGATATGCATTTATAAAACATTTCAGATTGATTAAAATTTCTCTGCCTTAAAGGACTAGTTTTAGTTATTAAGTGTCTCATTATCCTCATCCCTTTGATGGTGCACATTTTGAGGAGATCTAATAGAATATTTCTAATGTGACTGCTGGCTATAAAGAGTCATTAGAAAATGTAAGATATTGAAATGAATGATGGGAAAACTCCATATTTGTAGGTGTAAATAAACATTGCTTTTAGATTCTTGCACCATATACTTTATTTTCTAATTAGAGATAAGTATAACTACATAAAATCAATGAAAAGTTTCATTGCTGTTATCTCTATTTTATGTGTTATTTTGCTATTTCAGTTTTCTTTTAAAACCTGGCATATTAAGACATTTGTAGCAAGTATCAAAATACCAATCTAGACAGGTTTTCTAACTTAGCCTGAGCTTGTCCTTGTAGTCTGATATCCCTCAATTTCTTGAGAAACTGGGATGCTTTGCACTTATGGGATCAAGTCTTACAGGAAAATGTTCATCATCCACATTTTGAAGAAAAATGGTGTGGTTTAGTAGAGACCCTGCCTGAAAGTTATAGGAGGTCTTGTTAGTTTAAAATAATGCACAGAAGTCAAAATACACATAGCCAATTTCTGCACGGAGTTGAGTTCTCTGCTACTTTATTGCTAATATAATGCCAAGGAAAATATATGAAGTCTAATTGGCAGAAGCACTGTAGACAGGCACAGTAAGAATACCGGCAATATGGGAATAATTTCGAGAATACAGGAAATCCACACCTCTTTCTCTGTCTCTAAATTCTTTCCTCTGTTCACAATCTTTCAACGGCTCCCCATTTCGAAGAAAAAAACGAAACAAATCCGAATGGCCTATAAGGCTTTACATGAACTGTTTTCCTATTCGCTTTCTGACTTCATTCCCTGCTGACCTTTCCACACAAAATGACTTCCTGGCATGTCTTCAGTCATACCAGGTATCCTCAAGCCCTAGGGCCTGTTGTCAGATGTTTCTCTGCTTGGAACACTTTCACAGATAAATTCTCAAGGGTAACTCCCTCACCACCTTCAAATCTTTGTTCAGATGTCACCCTCTCACCTCTCAATGAGACCTGAATATGCATTAAAGTTACATCCTACTCTATAGTGTCCACCTACACTTCTGTTCCCTAACCTATAGTTCTTACTTTCTCAAGGGTACTTGTAGCGTATTATGTAATTTATTTATTATGTTTTGTGTTTATCTTCTGTTTCTCCTTGGTAGAAAGAAGTCAGAAGTTTTCATGTGGTTTGTTCATTGATGTATCCTAGTCACTTAGAAAAGTACCTGGAGGTACTCAATAGACAGTGAATATTGGTAAATTCATAATAAAAATAACGATGGTCACTTACATTTACAATAGAGTTTTAAAAACAAATTTACTTTATTTTTAGAATGTTCTAGTAAATATGAAACTATCTTGGAAGAGGGTAACCCAAGAAAACCAGGTAGAATGAGATTCACCAGGGACAGCAGAACCCCAAGAGACGGAGAGAAAGGATATATATGTTTGACAAGCAATGACTCTGCAAAGTCCAATACACCCAGATGCTTGTGTGAAAAGTAGTCAGTTGAATTAATGATTTGTGTGAAAAGTAGTCAGTTGAATTAATGATTTGTTGGTTAGAGCTATAGAAAACAGATCATTCCAGAGGTGAGGTTAAGAAGGCATGAAAAGTTAGTGTTGCCTAAATCACAATTTCATCTATATCTGTACATTTTTTGGACATTATAATCAGAGAATATTGTGGTTGGTTGATAAAGACAACAGTTGAGAAACAGGAAAATTGGTTTACTTTTAAATCATGCCTAGATTCTTTTATATGTGGTTTATGCATTTAGCATGTAAGAGGGAAAATACTATTTGGTAAGCAATTTAAGAATAGCAGCCTAGGGGAATAGATATGCTGGGAGACTGGGGCCTTTCTTTCTGAATGGACACATTTTGTCTGTGATATATATAGCCCAATTTTGTTTTTGAAATATTAGCAAATTTAGCTGGAGAATAACAGCATTGGAAATATCTGTCTTATATACCTGTGGAAACAAAAACAGCTTCAACCTGCTTCAACAAACAAATATTTTATTTCTCCCTGCAAATATAAAATCTCCAACCAGAAAATAACCATTTACTTTTAGCTGCAATAACTAGACAAGACTATGAAGTAAGTAGACAACTGGGATAGCTCCCTTGGTTAGAAAGAATTAATGCTGTATTTTATAAATTCTACCTGTGGTTATCTGTCATACTTAATCAGTTTAATAAAATATATCTTAAACATAATGAATTAACTATTGTTCTTTTCGTATATATGATAGACTAAATTTAATTTTTTAAAAAGCTTTTCCTTGAAAAATATACATGACGTAAAACTGTTCTTCTAAGCTATTCTAAAATATTTTGTTGCGTTTACACATAAAGCATATTTTTTAAAAGAATTAGAACCATGTAGTGGTTCTATATACTATAATTAGAACCATGTAGAGATATAATAATCTATACCTCTGCAAAGACAAATGTTCAAAGTATAGAATTCTTTTTATATGATAACCTTGATAACCTTTTTATATGATAACCTTAATTCCAAAGGTTGGTCTAACTCTAACTTTTCCAATTGTAATACACCCTTTATAATTTTAGTTATTTTTTCATTAAATCTGTATTCCCAACTCTAGGAACAAAATGTTGAATAGCTTGAAAATAAACTGTTTAGTTATTTAAAAAACAAAACAAAACAAACAAACAAAAAAAAACAGTAGTTCATTCCCAATCCCTTGAAGTCACAACTATGAAAGACAATGAGAGCAATCAATAATTATTACAGAAAACAGTATTTAGCCTCACAATAGTAGAGAGATGATCATCAAGACAGAGTGTATTTGCATGTCCTGATATCTAGAAGGAAGTTATCTAGAAGTAACTATAATTTTTAAATAAAAATCCATGTCTATAATAATTTAATTATGAATTTTTTAAAGCATGAATTATCTTGGTTATGAAGGATTTTTCATGAAATTAACAGAATTCCTGATGAATTTTGGCTTAAATAATAAAGCAAAGAAGTCTGGAAGAAAGTGGCTGCAGGTTTGCTGTAGCAGTTGGTTAGTACATTTCGCTTTGTTTGCACCTGCACATTTTAGTCAACTTTCCCTTCATGACCTCAAGACAGCTACAGGAGCTCTAGGCAGCAAAACCACACACCGGTATCTCAAGCAGAAAGAAAGGGGCAGGGCCACAAAACTTTCTTCTTGCAAGATCTTTGTATCTTGAAAAAAATTTTTCCAAAAAGTTTCCAAATAGACTTTATATTAGGTCTCATTGAATGTAACTGTTTCAAATGGCTACCTCTAACTCCAAGGAATATGGGAAGGCAAGTATGTAATGAAGGAGAATAGGAAAATTGGATTTCTGTGACTGGTTTATATTAATCATGGGTCATCTTCTAGAGCTAGCAAAAAGACCTACCTTCCCTCATGCCAAGAAATCTTAGCTATCTGAAAACAACTGAGATTCTGTTAGCTAATACTTGACAAGATTAGTAAAATTCTTTCCTGCTGCCCCCAGTTAATGGCTATGACCCAAAGCTTAAAATAAAATAAAAATGTACTTTCCAAGACCTACCGGCAGTTGGGGCTGGCCATCATTCTTTATGGGTCATTGAGATGTCCAGTTCCAAGAAGAGTCTCTGACACTGTGCACCTGCCCACTCATTCATAGTTATTATAAAGGAGAGGTAGTGGGATTTGGAGGAATGCTGTGATTGTGAGCAAAGTTTGTTCTCTCCTCTCTTTTTCCTCAAGACCACAGCAGGAAGAAGATTGGCATTTCATTTCTTGAATGATATCCACTCATGTCTACCTCTTAGATTTCTTGAATCCTTTGGTAGCATAGACACAAGTAACCAAGTAAGCTCATAGAAACTACTTGTTGCGTTATCTAATTTTTCTCTTCTCCCTTGGAATATATGCTTATTATTTGGGGTGATTTCATTGACTCCTGTGCCCAACAGTTCTGAATAGTTTTGTGGGGCACAGATATTAGAGGTTAATGATGATACAGTTGAGTGCTATTTGGAAGTGTTTCAGATTGGGACTTGGGAGTAACCGGATTATCTCTTATCTCCTTCTTCCCTCCCTAAGGGTTTCTACACAAACTACGTATCTAAGAAACAATAGCAGAATCGGGAACCAAGAACCACATCATCAGTTACCAGGCATACTTCCAATCACACTTTGGTAAGTAGAATTGGGGTATGCAACTTAGACTCAAGCCCTAAACAATGATCATATTCTATTTTCATCCATTCCTCAGGTGGTTCAGGTATGCTCAATAATGATGGAATCAGTACAGTGAAGAGGCAAAAAGAGGAAAATGTGTGTGAAAAACAGATGTTTCTGTTGATAGAGGCACAGCTCTAGCTTGGGTTAGGATAAGGATGTAGGAAATTTTTTGAATCAAATATAAAATTAAATTTTAAAAGGAACAAAATGAAGTCTAAAAATTTAGAATCAGACTGTCTTAATAACTAAAAGCAGTAAAAAGATTATATAACCTATATAGGATAGTGAGAGAATAGTTCCTCAGAAGGAAAAGGAAGTTCAACAAAAGAGATTTGGTATAGCTCTATTTTTTAAAAAATGTTTATCTTTGTAACTCAATGAATTCTCCAATCAACCAGTCACATGGGTCTGTTTATTGTGTTGTTTTTATGTCAAGCATATGGTTGTCATGTCTGTTGGAGTGTATACTGTTATATAAGAATATATTGTAAGTACTTATGAATTAATTTATTATTAGTTAGAAATGCAATATCTAAAATAGAAAACATATTAAAGGACAGCACATTATTTAAATGGACACGCATGGGAACCCTGGGCCTGGTCCATTAAACCACTTTTTTCTCCTAGGCCTCCAGGCCGGTGATGGGATGGGCTGTCGTGAAGACCTCTGACATACCCTGGAGACATTTTTCCCATTGTCTTGGATATTAACATTCAGCTCCTCATTACATATGCAAATTTCTGCAGCTGGCTTGAATTTCTCCTCAGAAAATGGGATTTTCTTTTCTACTGCATTATTAGGCTACAAATTTTTCAAAGTTTTATGCTCTGCCTTCCTTTTAAAACTGAATGCCTTTAACAGCACCCAAGTTACAGCTTGAATGCTTTGCTGCTTAGAAATTTCATCCACCAGATATCCTAAATCATCTCTCTGAAGTTCAAAGTTCCACAAATCTCTAGGTTAGGGGCAAAATGCCACCAGTCTCTTTGTGACAGTATAACAAGAGTCACCTTTGCTCCAGTTTCCAACAAGTTTCTCATCTCCACCTGAGACCATCTCAGCCTGGACCTTATTGTTCATATCACTATCAGCATTTTTGTCAGAGCCATTCAACAAGTCTCTAGGAAGTTCCAAATTTTCCCAAGTTTTCCTGTCTTTTTCTGAGCCTCCCAAACTGTCCCAACCTCAGCCTGTTACCCAGTTCCAAAGTTGCTTCCACATTTTCAGGTATCTTTTCTGCAACACTCCACTCCACTGGTACCAATTTTCTGTATTAGTCTGTTTTCATGATGCTGATAAAAGCATTCCTGAGACTGGGCAATTTACAAAGGAAAGAGGTTTAATTGTACTTACAGTTCCACATGGATAGGGAAGCCTCACAATCATGGCAGAAGGCAAGAAGGAGTAAGTCACATCTTACATGGATCGCAACATGTAAAGAGACAGAGCTTGTGCAGGGGAACTCCTCTTTTTAAAACCATCAGATCTCATGCGACTTATTCACTGTCATGAGAACAGCATGGAAAAGACCTGCCCCCGTGATTCAATTACCTCCCATTGGGTTCCTCCCACAATATGAGGAAATTCAAGATGAGATTTGGGTGGGGACACAGCCAAACTATATCAATAGTCATTTATTATTGCAAAATATTTGGAATATGTATAAAAGTCAGTGTTTAGCCGGGTGCGGTGGCTCAAGCCTGTAATCCCAGCACTTTGGGAGGCCGAGGCGGGTGGATCACGAGGTCAAGAGATCGAGACCATCCTGGTCAACATGGTGAAACCCCGTCTCTACTAAAAATACAAAAAATTAGCTGGGCATGGTGGTGCGTGCCTGTAATCCCAGCTACTCAGGAGGCTGAGGCAGGAGAATTGCCTGAACCCAGGAGGCGGAGGTTGCGGTGAGCCGAGATCGTGCCATTGCACTCCAGCCTGGGTAACATTAGTGAAACTCCGCCTCAAAAAAAAAAAAAGTCAGTGTTTAAAAAATATATATTGAATGAATGAATGAATGGGGGACATTTTGCTTTTAACCATTCAGTGGACTGACTCCTGGACTTCCTGGTATTATGTCTTACTATGTCTGAGACAAAATTTGAACTCTTCCTATTGAAAGAGACAGTTAGCAATAAGTGTTCAAAGCAATTTGAATGCTTTAAAAATAACACATTTAAAAAAATAACATGTATGCAAGACAGATATAGGAGTACACAACAACCCTTTTATTTTTAAGCTTCGAAGTGAAATCTATAATTACAGTAAGGACCTGACCCCAAATTAAGAACTGAAAATACTTAGCAACCAGTCAGAAGAACAACATATATCCAGAAGCTATTTTCTTTAGCAGACTGTTTCTATGTTGAAATCTGTAATTGACAAAAACAAAATAGAACAAAACCACATGCAGAGAGGAAAATGGCCAATTGCAATTCCTCTGTATCTTATAGACTTGTACTACCCTTGTTTTATGTACCCTGGAGTAGACTATCAGAACTTGGTAAAATTTCTGACTTGAAAATCCTAAAAAAAGAGCAACTACAAACAAAACCAGATCATGCTGATTTAGATGTAAACTTTCTTGGAGACAGTAGATAGTACAGATGACCCTCCTCAGTTACATCAACACTTGACTTTATCCCTGAATGTAAGTCCTCCTTTTCTTCCAAGCTAATCTTTTCCCCATTCCTGTAAAGCCTTTTAGCTCTCAAATATAACATGCCCCATCTGGAAAGCTGTTCTCCCTGAAAAACGTGTGTATCTTTTGACTAACTCATGTTTCTTTCCCCCTTTAAAACAAAATTCAAAAATTCCTTCATCCATCAAGTAATCTCTGACTAATGTCCTTTGACCAGGATCTACTGCTAAGTGTCATTTTAGTTCCTATGTGTTTAAGAAAATATTTGTCATTCATGGTGATGTTGCCTTATGTTTTTCTTATGCTTTTCTGACATTTTTATATTTGGAACTCTTATGTGATTTTTAACAGAATACCTCAAAAGTAATATTTGAGAAGAAAAAGTGATATAGGTAATTTGGTTTTCTAGGATTATCTTATCAATTGGTTAGCACTAAAATGACTTGCTTTTGCAGGCATGCTTCTGAGAGTATATTAGAGTAGTGGTTCCTATCAGAGATGCTGGGAGCACTAGAGTATTCTTAAATATCATTTCATGGTCTATCAGAAAAATTTATATTTTAATAGAAGTCTGGCCAGGCATGGAGGCTTACGCCTGTAATCACAGGACTTCAAAGGCAGGCAGATCATCTGAGGTTAGGAGTTTGAGATCAGCCTGGCCAACATGGTGAAACCCAGTCTCTACTAAAAATACAAAAAATTAGCTGGGCATGGTAGTGCGCTTCTCTAGTTCCAGCTACTTGAGAGGCTGAGGCAGGAGAATCACTTGAACCAGGGACGAGGAGCTTGCAGTGAGCCGAGATCACTCCGTTGAACTCCAGCCTGGGAAACAAGAGTAAAACTCTGTCTCTAATAATAATAATAATAGTAATAATAATAATAATAATAATAATAAAGTTGAATGGAAGTTTTGTTTCCTGAAAGGCCATCATTTAGGCTAAAACCATTAGTTTCGTTGCTTTTGGGTAGATTTTGTTAATTTAACAGGATGTTTTTTGCATTGTTGTAAACCAAGTGGTGCAATTCTTTGCATCCATGAGGGCAATATAAAAGACATCTTGGTAGTGAAAGGATTGGTTACCATTCAAATAGACCCTCTTCAGGGCTTTGCTTATAGGTAGCACATATTCCACAGTTTAGATATCCTATATATGAGAATTCATATTTAAAAAGATGCTTTGACCCATTTTTTTTTCTGTAAATACAACAATTAGAATAGCAATGTGACTTTAGACTGCTTTCTCAAATAATAATTGTCACATATTTAGTGTCTTCTGTGTGATACACAGTCTTTGGCACTGTTCATTCACAATCTCACGAATCTTTAAAACTATTCCATGAAGGTATTGTTTGTATTTTAATATTAAAGAGATGGAGGTTGAGAAGACATGAGTAACTCGTTCAAGATTAACGAGTAGGTAAGCAGAAGGGTTAGGATTTGAAAGCAGGTCTGTCTGAATCCAGAGTGCTTACTTATTCAACTATTCTATTCTTTCTTTCCTGGAAAAGTAAATAGACAAACTATGATTAGATTTAGAAGAGATATAACATGCAGACAAGAGGGTTGTCCTGTTTGCTCTAAATTTTATGTTTTTTTCCATGGGTGGTTGGTTGCTTTTCTATCAAGAAACTTGATTTGAATTACATTTTTTTTGCATTCTCTGCTGCTCTAAAAGCATTTCTTTATCTCTGCCTTTCCCTGGATTTTGAGTTCCTTAGTTCATGAGTGATGATTTTAGCTTCATGTTCTTTCTAACTAGTGATTCATAATATCTGAATCATGTATATAACATCCTATTTCTTGGTGCTGTTTACAAACTGTTTTGTTCTCCTCTCAATGAAAACTGAAAGAACAGAAAGTAAACAAAAAAAGTATTATTTGATCTCACTCAGTATTGGAGCAAGCTTTTGCCACTGCAATTAGGTCCTCCAATAAGGTCACAGTTGTTGGATGACTAACATACCCATGGAAGTATTTATTTACTACCCAACACTATGATCATCATGTGCTATACTATCTTTTCTGATCTTTTCCTCACCAAGTCATTATTTCTAGGAAATGTGGTTCTATTTTAAAAATGAAAGTTTTCAGCTCATTTTGGGCTCAACTGTTCCTAGTGTTTGTAACAATCTGCTTTCTTCTGCCTTCTTTCAGATTGAGTCTTTTTTAATGATTCTATTTTATGTTCACTTTTGTCATGTTAGTTATTCCACTTTTAAAATTTTTAAATGATTATGCTAAAGTTTATAATAGACATCTTTAACAGTCTATCTTCAAATAATATTGTAACACTACACAGAGTACAAGAAACTTAGAAGAATATACATCATTATATTTCCATTTTCTCCCTCCCATATTTTGTACTGCTGCCATACATTTTCCTTCTACATTTGTTTTAAACCACCCAATACGTCATTCCTATTTTTATTTTAGACAATTATCCTTTAAAGATATTAAAATAAGGATTAAATTTCTTTTATAATTGTACTTATTTTTGCCATTTCTGGCATGTTTCATTCCTTCGTGCAGATCCAAATTTCTATCTAGTATCATTCCTTATGCCTGAAGAATTCTCAATATTACTTGTAGTGCAGGTATGCTGAGGTGAATTCTCTCACCTTTTGTTTGTGTGAAAAAGTCTTTATTTTGTCTTTGTTTTAAAAGATATTTTTCCTTGGTGTGGAATTTTAGTTGACAATGTTTTATATTTTTATTTTGTGCTTCAAAGGTGATCTTCATTGAGTTTTGGCTCCCTATTTTTTGATGAGAACTATGCTGTCATTCTTTTATTTGTTTTTCTCAGTATAATGTTGCATTTTTGTCTACCTTTAAGACCTTCTTCTTTTCTTTGGTTTTAATGTGCACAAATATGTTTTTCTTTGTGCTTATTTTTCTTTGGGTTCCCTCAGCTTCTTTAAATGAAATTTGTTGATTTTCATTAATTTTTAGCTTGGGTCAGTATTCCTTCATATATCTCTTCTTTTTCATCCTCTCCTTCTTCTTTAGCTTCATATGTGTAGGTGCTTTTGATGCTGTTTCAGAGCCCATGGATACTATATTTTTTCCTTCACTTGATTTTTTCTTTGCATTTCAGTTAGAACTCAACTGATCTATCTTCAAGTTCACTGTTGTTTTTTTTCTAACTTTGTTTTGTCCAATCTGATGATGAGCACACCAAGGGATTCTTCATTTCTGAATATTTTTATTTCTAGATTTTTATTGCATTTATATCTTCCATTTTTCTGCTGATAGTTATACTAATCTATTTGTATAATTGTTCCAACATATATGGCATCACTGTGTTTGTTTACTGTTTTATATCTAGACATTTGGTAATATTTTTATTTATTTCCTTTTTTTGTGTGTGTCTAGTAATTTTTTAAAAGAGTGTCCATCATTATAGCAGTAGAGACTGATGTAAATAACATTTTTGCTTAGAAACAGAAATACTTTTCTGTCAACAGAAGATTGAGTTGATATAGTCAGGAACTGAACTGGATTTGATTTTGTTGTTACTCTACCTATCTTTAATGCTGCATAGTCTTTATATTACTCTGTGGAGATTGCTTTATCTTGTGATTATTGTGAGACCTGGAGTGAGAGAGCATCGTCCTTTCTATTTCTGCTGCACACTGAGCTTTGAGCAGGCCTTTAACACCTGTGTCTTTGAGGAGGTCCCTCTCCATGCCCACTGCCTCAGCAGTAGACTACTGCTTCTTCTTACTTGATGAAAGAGGTATGGTGGTAACTGTTTATTTCCTGTTTCAGTTCTCCTGAACTAACCCCTAAAGCTAAGTGCCTACACTTTGGAAGTGGGGCTTCTTCCACATACAACTCACTTTTAATGAAGTTGATTTCTTGATAAAGTCCCTTTTGAAGCTTTAAAAAGTATAAAGGATTATATTAAATCATCCTTTGCATGCACTTAAATTGTTTTATCCTTGTCAATAATTAGAATCTGAATTTCAATCTCTATCACCCTGGGTGGTGTCAGGTATACAACTAAACCTATTTCTGCACCTGTTTTATTCTTTGTCTTTCTCCATCTGCCTTTCTCACCATTTTCCTTTTCAGCACTTTAACTTGGAGTTTGACCAATGATAGAGAACAATGTATGGATTGGCGCCACAAATTTGCATAAATTTCACCCTGGATTGGATGTTCATTATGCCTCTAAATTTTCCTCTTCCAAGTGCCTTCTTATCTCAGCGGTATTTCTGCCTTCCCCAACTCCTCCCAGACATTCTTCTAGGAACTAAGGATGTGATCAAACACAATCATTGACCTCATAGAATTTTCAGACTAGCGCTGGATATTAGTTGATCAGATTGAGCAATACCACTTTATATTTGCCATTCCCTGACTTCAGAATAGCATCTCCTGCTTTTCTTGTACCCAGCTGTTGTGGTCTATTAAGTGTTGCTTTAATTCAGAAATTTTCTTTAGCTGGAATTTTACACTCCTCCTCTTCATTAAATAAGAGTGGGTGGATGTATTCTGGAGTGTGTGTGTGTGTGTGTGTGTGTGTGTGTGTGTATGTGTGTGTGTAACAAGAGAGAGAGAGGGAGGGAGAAGAGAGTGAAAGAAGGAGAGAGATAAAGAGAAAGAGAGCAAGTGAAAGAGAGAGAATGTGTTATAGATAAGAGGGACTTGAACCTGTTAATATGCTGAAGAGGGACCAGTAAAGAAGGTATAATTTGTGTACTTGGTACTTTTGGGAGAAGAGAGGTGGAACCTAAGATATTGAGGAATAATTCACCTAAGGAGAAGAGTGGGACCCTATACCTCTGAGAAAAATTAAAAGGGAAAATATTTCCCAGATAAAATGGATGTACAGGCATTGAGTAAATGCATCTATCCAAATGGAGTCAAAAACTGGCCAAGACAAAGGGGCTCCAGGCCTCATGCAAGTTCAAAATTGAACGAGGCAGTAATTAAATCTTAAAGCTCCAAAATAATTTATTTTGTCTCCATGTCTCACAACCCAGTCACCCTGATGCAAGAGATGGGCTCCCATGAACTTGGACAGCTCCGCCCCTATGGCTTTCCAAGTTATAGGACCCCTCCTGGCTGCTTTCACAGGCTGGTGTTGAGTGTCTGCAGTTTTTCAAAGCACACAGTGCAAGATCTACCATTCTGGGATCTGGAGGGCAGTGGATCTCTTCTCATAGTCCACTAGGCAGTGCACCAGTGGGGACTCTGTGTGGGGGCTTTGACCCCACATTTTCCTTCTGCACTGCCCTAGCAGAACTTCTCCAAGATGGCTCCACCTCTGCAGCAAACTTCTGCCTTGACATCCAAGTGGTTCCACATTTTCAGGTATCTTTGTAGCAGCACTCTACTGTTTGTGGTACAGATTTACTGTATTAGTCCATTTTCATGCTGCTATGAAGAAATACCCAAGACTGGGTAATTTATAAAGAAAAGAGGTTTAATTGACTCACAGTTTTACGTGGCTAGGGAGGTCTCAGGAACTTGCAATCATGGCAGAAGACACTTCTTCACAGGGTGGCAAGAGAGAGAATGAGTGCCAAGCAAAGAGGGAAAAGCTGCTTATAAAAGCATCAGATCACTCACTCACTATCACAAGAACAGCATAGGGGAACTGCCTCCATGATCTAATCACCTCCCATGAGGTCCCTTCCCCAGTACGAGGGTATTACAATTTGGATTACAATTCAAGATAATATTTAAGTGAGAACACAGAGGCAGACCGTATCACCTGGCAACCAGCACTATGCTGTCTGCATGGATTTACCTCTTCTGGATATTTCATATAAATAAATCTTATACATGACCTTTTGGATCTGACTTTTTCTCATATAGCCTAATGTTTTTGAGGTTCCTCCATAGTGCAGCATGTACCCGTACTTCATTTCTTTTTATGACTAAATATTATTTAATTGTATGTATAAATCAAATATTAGTTACCAGTATATCCACTGATGAACGTTTGAGTTGTTTTCGGTGTCTGGATGGAGTGTGTGTGGAGGGCATGGGGCAGGAAGGAAGAAAGAAATTGGCTGTTGTGAATGGTACTGCTATGAATATTCATGTACCTGCATTTGTTTGAGTCTCTGTTTTTTAATAATTTGGGGTCTATACCTACTGGGGGAATTGCTGAGTAATTTGGTGATATTATGTTTAGTTTTTTGAGAAACTGCCAGACAGTCTTCTACCATGGCTGCAACATTTCACATTCCTGCCAGCAATGCAGAAATGTTCCAATTTCTGCACATTCTCACTCATACTTCTTATTTTCCATTTTTAAAACGCCATCCTACTGGGTGTGAAGTGGTATCTTATGGTTTATATTTTGCATTTCACTAATAGCTAATTGTGTTGAGCATCTTTTCATATACTTGTTGGCTATTTGTATATCTTCTTCTAAAATATATGTTTAGGTCCTTTGTTCACTTTTTAATTGGTTTGTTTTTATTCTTGTTATTGAGTTATAAGAGTTATTTGGAGATAAGTGTTCTGAGTACTAGATACTTATCAGATATGTGATTTGCAAATATTTTCTATTATTCCATTGGTGGTTTGTTCACATTCTTGATAATGTATATTGATGCACAAAAGTTTACAATTTTAATAAAGTTTAATTTATCCATTTTTTCTTTTGTTGTTTATGCCATTGGTGTCATATCTAAGAATCCATTGCCAAATTCAAGGTTATGAAGATTTATCCCTATGTTTTCTTCTGTTTTATAGTTTTACGCTGTACATTTACGTTGTTGAGCCATTTTGAGTAAATTGTATACACTATGAAGTCAAGTTCCAACTTTATCTTTTGCATAGGAATATTCAGTTGTCTCAGCACCATTTATAAAGAGACTGTTGTTTCTTCATTGAATAGTGTGTTAGTTCATTTGCATTGCTATAATGGACTACCTGAGGCTGGGTGATTGTAAAAGGTCAGTTTTGTGTGCTGTGTAAGAAGCATGTTACTAGCATTTGCTTCTGGTGAGGGCTTTAGGGAATGTCCACTCATGCTGGGAAGCAACTGAGAAAAGAAGGTAAAAAACAGGAGAGAGAGGTAGAGCAAGATGAAAGAATAGAGGGCTCTACACAAGGAAATTCTGCAGCAGAAAAATGCAACTGGTATACTGAAGAATGTATCAGAGTCTTTTAATTGTAGAATTGATCAAGTGGAAGAAAGAATTAGTAAACTTGAAGGCAGACTATTTGAAAATCCACAATCAGAGGAGACAAAATAAAAAAGAAAAAAAACCAATGAAACATGCTTACAGCGTACCGAAAATAGCCTCTAAAGGGCAAATCTAAGGTTTATTGGCCTTAAAGAATAGATAAAGAAAGAGATATGGGTAGAAAGTTTATTCAAAGGGATGCTGTTAGAGAACTTCTCAAATCAAGAGAATGCTATCAACATTCAAGTACAAGAAGGTTATAGAATGCCAAACAGATTTAACCCAAAGAAGACTACATCAAGGCATTTAATAATCAAACTCCTAAAGGTCAAGAATAAAGAAAGGTTCCTAAAAGCAGCAAGAGAAAATAAACAAACAACATACAGTGGAGCTCCAAAACACCTGGCAGCAGACTTTTCAGTGGAAACCTTACAGTAGAGGGGAGATTGACATGACATATATAAAATGTGGAAGGAAAAAAACTTCTACCCTAGAATAGTATATTTTATATATATTAGATATAATAGTATACCTAATATTTTAATTGGTATTAAAATACCTTTCAAACATGGAGTACACAACAAAAGCTAAGGGATTTCATCAACACTAGCTCTGTTCTACAAGAAATGTGAAAGGTAGTACATCAGTCAGAAAGAAAAGCATGTTAATGTGTAATAAGAAATCACCTGAAGGTACAAAACTTGCTGGTAATATTAAGTACACAGAAAAACAAAGAATACTTTAACATTGTAACTGTGCTGTGTAAACTAATCTTATCCTAATTAGAAAGATTAAATGATGAATCAATAAAAAATGATAACTATGACTATTCAGGACATAGTCAGTATGTTAAGATATAAACAGAAACAAAAAGTTAAAAAGCTGTGGGACGAAGTGAAGGCATAGAGTTTTTATTAGTTTTCTTTTTGTTTGTTTATGCAGACAATTTTAAGTTGTTACTAGGTTAAAATAATGTTTTAATTTAATTTAATTTAATCTATCTTTTTGAGATGGAGTCTTACTCTGTTACCCAGGCTGCAGTGATGCAATCTCAGCTCACTGCAACCTCTGTGTCCTGGATTCAAGCGATTCCCCTGCCTTAGCCTTGAGTAGCTGGGATTACGGGCATGCGCCACCATACCATGCTAATTTTTTTTTTTTAAATAGACACAGGGATATCCCATGTTGGCCAGACTGGTCTTGAACTTCTGACCTCAGGTGATCTGGCTGTTTGTAAGCCTCATGGTAACCTCAAACCAAAAAAACATACCATAAAGACACAAGAAACTAAATCATATCATCAGAGAAAATCACCTTCACTAAAAGAAGACGGGAAAGAAAGAGAGAAGGGAGAAAAGAATACAACACAACCAGAAAAGAAATAACAAAATGGCAGGAATAAGTCCTTACATATAAATAATAATGTTGAATGTAAGTGGAGAAAACACTCCAACCAAAAGATGTTGAGTGGCTGAAAGAATTAAAAAAAAAAAAAAAACTCCATGATCTATTGCCTATAAGAAATACACTTCATCTATAAGGACACTTACACACTTAGAAAGAAATGTAAAAAAACATTCCATGCAAATGGAAACCAAAATGGAGCAGAAGTAGATATAGTTGTATCAGACAAAATAGATTTGAAGACAAAACTAAGAAGATAAAAAGAAGGTCACTATATGATGATAAAGGGGTCAATTCAGCAAGACAATTTTAAATATATATGCACCCAACACTGGGGCACACGGACATATATAGCAAATATTATTAGAGCTAAAGAAAATGATAGGCCCAACACAATAATAGCTGGAGACTTCAACACTCCACTTTCAGCATTGGACAGATCTTTCAGGCAGAGAATCACAAAGAAACATTGGATTTAATGCATTGTGTGTACACTGACATTGATTTTTAATTATTGCCTATACCTATGGCATTAAATCATATAGGAAAAGAAAAAAGAAATCCAAAGCAATAACACTAGTTTTGAGTTTACCTATGTGGTTACCTTGACCAGTAACATTAATTCTTTGTATGGCTTCAAGTTACTGTCCAGAGTCCTTTCATTTCCACCTGAAGAACACAACTCCTTTTTAGCATTTATTACAGGGCAGTGCTACTGGAGACAAACTCCCCTAGCTTATGTTTATCAAATAATATCTGAATTTTGTCTTCATTTCTGAAGAACAGTTTTATTGAATATAGAATACTTAAATGACACTATTTTATTTCAGCATTTTAACTCTATCATTTCTCTGTTTTCTGGCCTTTATAGTTTCTGCTGAGAAACTGACTGCTAATGTTGTTGAGGTTTCCTTCTACCTGTAAATTTGCTTTCCTCTTGCTGCTTTAAAGATTTTATCTCTATCTTTGACTTCTGACAGTTTGATTACAATGTATTTTAGTATGGAGTTCTTTATGTTATCCTTGAGTTTGTTTAGATTCTTGGATATCCACATTTGTGTCTTTATCAATTTTCAGAAGTTTGTGACCATTATTTCTTTAAATATTCTTTCTGTATCTTTCTGTTCTCCTTCCAGAACTCATATTATTTGCATTATTATACACTTGATAGTGTCCCATAGTTCTTTGAGGCTCTATTTCTTTTTTGTGCTCCTTGGATTAAATCATTTCAATTAAATCTGTCTTCAAATATGCTGATTCTTTCTTCTGCCTGTTCAAATGTGCTATGCAAACATTTGTGGATTTTTCGTTTCAGTTATTATACTTTTGAGCTCCATTTATTATACTTTTGGTACCTTTGTTTTATAATTTTTATCTCTTCATTAATACTCTCTACTTGTTGAGACATTGTTATTTTGGTTTCCTTACACTCTTTTTCAATGGTTTTCTTGAGCTCTTTAAATATGTTAAATATATTGTGCTTCTCAGGGACAGTTTCTGTTAATTCTTTCTGTGATTAGGCCATATTTCTTATTTTTTTCTACTTTGTAATTTTCTGTTGCAAACTGGACATTTAAAATATTATAATGTGGTAACTATAGAAATCAGATTCTCCCCTTCCTCAGGGTTTGGTTTTGTAGTTTTCTGTGGGTTTTAGTTGGTTGTTTGGTTAGTCACTTTTCTAAGTTATTTTGCGATTTCTGTATTCTTTGTTGTGCATAGTCTTCAATCTGTTTCTTTGGCTTGTACTCAGCTAGTGTTTTGACAGTTTTCCTTAAATGCCTGGCTCCAAAAACAAAACAGAACAAAACAATAACAAAAAAGAAAACAAAAGAAGGAAAGAAGGAAGAAAATGCAAAAAAGAAAAGAAAGAAACCCTCTTATACTTTGCAGCTTTTGCTCTGTTGGAACACTCCAACTCAGCCAGGGCGTTTACAACTCTGCCTTAGCCTTCACTTCCTGCTTATGCTAAATCCAGACATGAGTCAGTGGTGAAAGCATAGAATGTTCTCAGATATTTTCTAAGTGTGTATTCTGCCCTGGTCATGTGCATGGTTTTCTAAATTTTCCTGTTCACATGGATGCTTTTCAATGTCCTTATTCCCAAGAAAACTCACTTTCCTTCTTTTCCTCTCATGCTTTTGGCATGTCTATTGTTTACCTCAACTGGAATCTCTTGCCTCAGGTGGTAGTGGGTTGCTCATTTGTCTTACAATGTTTTCAAAGAATTCCCTTTGCATTACCCCTTTTCCACACTAAGGCATTCCAAATTAGCTGAAACAAAAGCAAGCATCCTGTGTCAGTCCTTTGGTAGCCTTCGCAAAGTCTAAAACCAATAAACACAATTTTTTGAAAATGAGATTTCCTTTGCTTTCTGCAAACCAGAGTCCAGTTTCCACTGGAAATGTGGGCTTCCTACCCTCTTCTATATCATCACCAAGCTTAAAAGAAGTTGAGCAAGAGCAAGTATAAGGGCTCTAACACTTTCCGACCATTTTAATGCTGCTTTTTTTTTCTTAAGTGTTAGCTTGATTAATATAAGTTGTTATCTGTTTTTGGAGTTCTGACAAAATTGATTTTGACAGTTTTGCTTGATTTTTTGGTGTTTCTGTACTGAAATGAGCCCTTGAAGCTAGCTATCTCACCATTTTTGCTAACATTATCTCTATAAATGGTTTTATATTTTAAGACTTTTAAAAAAACCTTTAATTTTAGGTTACGGGGTACATGTGAAAGTTTGTTGCATAGGTAAACACATGTCATGGGGATTTGTTGTACATATTATTTTATCACGAGGTATTAGGTCCAGTACCTAATAGTTATCTTTTCTGATCCTCTCCCTTCTCTCACTCTCCCCCTAGTGTCTGTTGTTTCCTTCTTTGTGTTCATAAATTCTTATCATTTAGCTCTCACTTATAAGTGAGAACATGTGGTGTTTGCTTTTCTGTTCCTATGTTTGTGGAGGATGATGGCTTCCAGCTTCATCCATGTTTCTGCAAAGGACGTGATCTCATTCTTTTTTATGGCTACACAGTACTATTCCATTTATATCTGTATATGTACCACATTTTATTTTTCCACTCTGTCATTGATGAACATTTAGATTGATTCCATGTTTTTGCTATTGTGAATAATGCTGCAATAAACATGGCATCTATGTGTCTTCAGGTAGAATGATTTATATTCCTCTGGGTAAAACCCAGTAATAGAATTGCTGGGTCAAATGTTAGTTCTGCTTTTAGCTCTTTGAGGAATTGCCATACTGCTTTCCACAATGGTTGAACTAATTTACACTTCCACCAACAGTGTATAAGTGTTGCTTTTTCTCCACAACCTCACCAGCATCTGTTATTTTTTGTTGTTCTAATAGCAGCCATTCTGACTGGTGTGAAATGGTATTTCATTGTGGTTTTGGTTTGCATTTCTCTAATGACTGGTGTTATTGCGCTTTTTTTCTTATGCTTGCTGGTGGCATGTATATCTTCTTTTGAGAACTGTCTGTTCATGTCCTTTATGCACTTTTAATGGGGTTTTTTGTTTTTCTCTTGTAAATTTGTTTAAGCTTTATATAGATGTTGGATATTAGACCATTGCCAGATGCTAGTTTGCAGATATTTTCTCCCATTCTGTAGGTTGTCTGTTTACTCTGTTGATAGTTTCTTTTGCTGTGCAAAAGCTCTTAAGTTTAATTAGATCCCACTCATCAATTTTTGCTTTTGTTGCAACTGCTTTTGAGTTTTTTGTCATGAAATCTTTGCCTGTTCCTATGTACAGGATGGTATTGCCTATGTTGTCTTCCAGGGTTTTCATACTTTTGGGTTTTACAATCAAGTTTTTAGCTTGGTTGATTTTTGTATATGGTGTAAGGAAAAGGTTCTGCTTCAATCTTCTGTATATGGCTAACCAGTTATACCAGCACCATTTATTGAAAAGGGAGCCTTTACCCCATTGCTTGCTTTGTTAGCTTTTTCAAAGATCAGATGATTGTAGATGTGCAACCTTTTTTCCAAGCTCTCTATTCTGTTCCATTGGTCTATGTGCCTGTTTTTGTATCAGTACCATAGCTAACCAGGGAGGTGAAAGATTTCTACAATGAGAATTAAAAAACATTGCTCAAAGAAATCAGAGAAGATACAAACAAATGGAAAACATTCAATGCTCGTAGATAGGAAGAAGCAATATCATTAGAATGGCTGTGCTGCCCAAACCAACTTACAGATTCAATGCTATTCCTATCAAGCTACCAATGACATTCTTCACAGAACTAGAAAAAAAAAGCTATTTTAAAATTCATATGGAGCCAAGAAAGAGCCCAAATAGCCAAGGCGATCCTAAACAAAAAGAACAAAGCTGGACGGATCAGGTTACTTGACTTAAAACTATATTACAAGGCTATACTAAGAAAAAAATCGAAAGAATACTATTTTATGGCCTGTGAAAATTTTATGAAATTCAAAGTTTGATGTCCATAAATATTTATTGGGACATATCTACACTCATTCATTTACATTTTATCTATGTCTGCTTCAGTGCTACAATAGCAGAGTTGAGTAGTTTTGACATAAATAATATGGTCTGCAAGCCTAAAATATTTACAATCTGACCCTTTATAGAAAAAAATTGCCAGTCTCTGTTTTAAAGCCTCTGAGCCTCCAGTGTCCTCTCTACCTCTTCGAGCCTCCAAATTGTTGTTATTGACATATTCTTTCAAAATAATTTTAATTTGTCTCAAATCTTTTTAATTTGCTCTACATGTGCTTCTCAATTTGACCCAACCTGCTACTTAAGCCTTATCTCCCATCCCTTCTCTAGGTCCACTCTAATTAAATCACACTTCTTACTCTTTTCCTTAAATGACATTTTTTTTTCCATGAATGTTTATTCATTGGCATATGCTTTTATTTCTACGGATACCCCTTCAGACTTTTTTAACCTGTGAAATCCCGATAGTCTCCGGAGTAGGCTGAATAGTGATCCTACCCTCCTAAGCTCCAAGAGAGAGGCCAACCTGTAACCAATGAATGTGATCTTATTTGGAAGAAAAGTCTTTGTAGATGTAATTAAGATAAGGAACTTGAGGTGAGATCATCCTGGCTAGGCCCCACATCCAATGACAAGTTTTCTTATAAAAGAAGATTAAGGGGAAAGGACATACAGAGGAAGAGGTGATACAAAGGCAGAGGCAAAGATTGGAGTGATGTGCCTACAAGCCAGCAGCCAACCTGTGCTAGGAATGATGCATGAAACGTGCTCTTCCTCAGAACCTCCAGAAGCAACCAAGTAAGCTAACATATGAATTTCCAATTTCTGGCCTCCAGAACTATGAGAAAATAAATTTCTGTTGTTTTCAGCCACCATTTGTTGTAATTTGTTATAGCAGCCCTGAAAATGTAACACATCCTCTAAACAACCCAGCTCAAATGTCATTTTATGAAGGATTATCTGATTACATGCTCATTCCTCTTATGTATTATAGCATTTACCACATTTTATTTCAATTTATTTTTTCAAGTGTTTATCTTCTCTGAAAGCTCTGAACTTGTCCGGGATAAGAATAAGAACTTAGTTTTATTTATCCCTCACATTTAGCATGATATCTGGCATACAGTGACTACCCCATATTTACTGAATGAATGAATGAATGATAATAGAATATCAGATGACATAGCAAGCCTTGTTAGAGTCGGTTTATTGGTATTCTGTATTTGGTTCCGCTACTTAAAAGTTTGACCACATGACACTTTGATCCTCAACTTGCCCATCTGTAAACTATGAGAGTGGAACTAAGGCTTTTCCCAGCTGTGAAATTTTAAGATGTCTCATTTCTTTTGAGTGATTTCTTTCATTTCAGTTTCTGTTTTTGTGATTGAATATAGAGAAAAATATCTTTTAGATTCTTCAGGGAAAACTATCACACCTCTAATGTTTTATGAGATATATACATATCTATAAATATAGTTTGTTTAAAAAGATTTTAATTGTTCCTCTCCCTTTCTTTTGTTTCTGGAGCAAACCCAGAAATAATCTGCTAAAAATATGTGAAAGATTTTCTGTTGTTATGTCCACAGCAAACAAATTTTGTGGCTTTGAAAGCTGAACCTGTATGCTTTGATAATGAATCTAGTGTTGAAACTAAAATTTTTTCAGGGATACATTTTATAATAGTTATTAATCATTTGAGGTGTACATATTTCACAATAATCAAAAAAGAGGCATATAAAATACATATAATTTATTATAAAGACAAATACAGCTGCAATGTGCCTAACTAATTTATTGTTTGTAATCAGCTCTGAAATTAGTTTTCTTTTGGATACCTCAAATTATTTATTTTTTAATGGTCTGTTTTTGATATTTCTGTTGTGGCAAAATGCTAATGCATCAGTCCATCGATGATATAAGCCCTTGGGTATCCACACGTGAGGAACACAAGTTAAAAGTCAACACAACATATTATTTGGACATTATTTGCATCAATGAAGATGTACCTTTATATAGGCCCTTCTTCAAAGTACTGTTAAAACTTTGACTCAGAAAATCACTTGCAAGATATTACCCCTACAAAGAGATAAGAAAATAGAAATGTCAGTATAGTCATAGAATGAAGGCTAAAAGGAAAACTGCTAGATGAATTTGAGTCAGAAGTTGAGAACCCAACTTTACAGTGTAGCCAAGTGTTGCTTTGAAAGGAATTAGGAATCCTTATAAAAGCTAATTAATTTGGAGACCACTTAAAAACCACACTACTTGCCTAAAATGGAAGAAAACCTAGAAGTCCTGCGCATTTCAAACTTGAATCTTTTCTTCCACGCTGTTCACGGAATTCTCTTTCACCTTTTAAATACAGTTCATTTCTATTGAGGCCCTATTGTGTGCATGGATCTGTACCATTGATTACAAGTATAGAATTTGATCTGATTATTAAAACCAACACTTCTGTAGTCTTTCTTCTTGATTATATAAGGCATGTACAATACAGATACTTTCTTGGTGTCAGTTAAAGTGACATAGTTGAGAAGGCATCAGAACATGCAGCAATCAGTAAAAATCAATGTTTTCTGAAGGCCTCCAAGCAGAAGAGGGGGCTGGAGCTGGGCTTTCCAGGAGGGGAGAGACCAGCATGGCAGGGAGAAGACAGCCTGCAATAGAGGTAGGAATAAGAGTAATGTTCATGGAGGGAGTGGAGGAATGCGTAGGTAAGTAAAGATCAACCATAGGGTACAAGTTATGTTGAAGAGATCCACATTTAAGTCATCCTAGAAATACCATGTTGTGTTCTATAAAGTCTTATGGAAGAATAAACTCTTTATTAATTGAAAGAACCTCATGGGTCTTTGAAGTAAAAAATCTCCTTATGAAATCTCACCCCCCAATTTATAAAATACTGAGAACAAATTATTTGGTCTATTTAGATTTACACAGGTACTGCATATTTTGCAAGTCTCCCTATACAGGTATTAATATATCTTAACAGCATTGATACTGATAACTTCATTTTCAAAGTTGGAATCGACCTTAGTTCATGTAATTTCACTCTCATACAATGTTTAAATTAATTAATTTTGGCATTTATTTTTTATTCATCCTGTAGCTATACCAGCATTTATACTTTCTTATCTCTTTATGGGAATATCAGTTGATAGGTTAATCTACTGATCGACTGATTGATTTTCTGCACTCTTTCCCAACACATTCTCCAATGGTAGTAGAAGACATTCTCAGGAGTTATAGGACTTGAGTTAGGAATCATGGCCTATAGAACGTCTGTATTCCATTAATGTCTCTATTACATTTGCTTTTTTTGCTTCCTGCAACAAGAGAACAATTTTCATCTAGAGCTTGAATTGCCTCAGGAATGTGAGAAGAGTTAATCTTATTCACAGTAATTGTCAGAGAAGAATGAGAGGAAACAGTTACAGATTTTTTTTAAAGGTTCATTTTTAAATTTAATGTAATCTCAATCGAAATTTAAAACGGGGATAGCCTATGTAACCAGGGCTTGCTAGAGTTGAATCAGTATAAATAAAAATCTGTCGGAGAACCTCGGCCCTCTTTCCTTAAGATGGTTGCTCCCCTATAAAGACGTTATAGTTGCTCACTTTTGCTGTTGTGGATATATGTACTGAATTTGACATCTACTAATTGGGAGACAAAGGAAGTCTGAATTTACCTTGTAATCCCTAGGCCACAGAAGAATTATGTCAGGACTATTTTAAATTCTTTCTCCAAGCTGTGTTGTGGACTAAATTTATCTTCCCTTCTATCCCTGGGGACATTGGTCATTCAAAGCAGGACACTTTTGAGAGTGAAAGGTAGTGCTAAAAAATAAATCCATGAGGCCGGGCGCGGTGGCCCAAGCCTGTAATCCCAGCACTTTGGGAGGCCGAGGCGGGTGGATCACGAGGTCAAGAAATCGAGACCATCCTGGTCAACATGGTGAAATCCCGTCTCTACTAAAAATACAAAAAATTAGCTAGGCATGGTGGCGCGTGCCTGTAATCCCAGCTACTCAGGAGGCTGAGGCAGGAGAATTGCCTGAACCCAGGAGGCGGAGGTTGCGGTGAGCCGAGATCGCGCCATTGCACTCCAGTCTGGGTAACATGAGTGAAACTCCGTCTCAAAAAAATAAAAATAAAAATAAATCCATGAATTAATCTATAAGAGGTATACACTGAATCTGTTCTGGGCAAACCAGAACATATTTCTGCCCAAAATAGAAGCCTCTTCCGTTATTAATTATCCCCAAATTATCTTCTGACAGCTATGAATATGGGCTACACTGGCTCAAATTCCACCCAGATCCTCTTAAACTCTTTAAAACATATTTGAGAATTATAAAACCATGATCAACAAGCTTCCTTCACTCTGTTGTAGTGCTCTCTTACACTAGAAAACTGATCAGACACTTCAGTGGTCATTTGAGGCTCATCTGTGATACTTATTGCAGGGTACTTTGGCTTGGCTCTTTTCTTAAAGACCCTCAAGGTAAGCATATTTTGGTCTTTCCTTCAGACCTATCAGATTATTGAGAGAAGCATCTTCTTTCTTTCTTTTTCTTTTTCTTTTTTTTTCGAAGTGGAGTCTTGCTCTGTCACCAGGATGGAGTGCAGGGTTACAATCTCGACTCACTGCAACCTCCGCCTCCTTGGTTCAGGCGATTCTCCTGCCTCAGCCTCCCAAGTAGCGGATATTACAGGCACGTGCCACCACACCCGCTAATTTTTGTATTTTCAGTAGAGATGGGGTTTCACCATGTTGACCAGGATGGTCTTGATCTCCTGACCTCGTGATCCGCCCACCTCGGCCTCCCAAAGTGCTGGGATTACAGGAGTGAGCCACTGCGCCCTGCTGAGAGAAGCATCTTCTAACTCCCTTCACAGAAGGTATTAACCCGATTGTTAATTTTCAGAAAGATGAGTAGGGGAAGAGGGCAGAAAAATGGATGTCATCATTAGTATGTGAGTGTTCATTTAATTTCCTTGTTTTCAGTATGACCACCACACTCAACTATGCCCGATGTCGCCTGTGCAGACACCCTTTGTTTTACCCTCTCCAGAGAAGAGATTTCTAGGTTTTCCTGGGAGGAGAGTTATTTGGCTATACAGAGTCAGTGAGGCAATCTGAGGATTTATTTGCTTTTCAAACTTCTAACCCATTCTCTTACTTTGCCTTCATCCTTACCTCTACTTTTAGAGGTAGCTGATGCTACCAATTTCTTAATGTGGGTTCCGTGATATAACTGCAATTGCCTATGAATTTTTTCACTGCCAGCCTAGAATTCACCTTGCTTGAATATTCTCAAGCAGTCACCTTTTTATCATATGTGTTTTTTGCTTACTTTCCCCGTTTTCTGAATTCCTTTTCTTTTTCCCTTAAAGATTTATGCATTACAAATCTCTTCATTATCATTTTAATGACAATATAATACATTTACTAAGGGAAGAAAAGTAAATGAGTGTATTTGATTTTCCTTCTTTTTCCAGATTTAAACAGTATTTTAAAATTAGATTATATTGGCCGGGCGCGGTGGCTCACGCCTGTAATCCCAGCACTTTGGGAGGCCGAGGCGGGTGGATCACGAGGTCAAGAAATCAAGACCATCCTGGTCAACACGGTGAAACCCCGTCTCTACTAAAAATACAAAAAATCAGCTGGGCATGGTGGCGCGTGCCTGTAATCCCAGCTACTCAGGAGGCTGAGGCAGGAGAATTGCCTGAACCCAGGAGGCGGAGGTTGCGGTGAGCCGAGATCGCGCCATTGCACTCCAGCCTGGGTAACAAGAGCGAAACTCCGTCTCAAAAATAAATAAATAAATAAATAAATTAAAAAAAATTAGATTATATTTTGCTACTTACTAGTGTCTAGAAATGCAGCCAGTTTGATATACTGGATTTATATGCAGAACCTCTGCTCAACTCTCTTATTAATTCTAAAAATTAGTCTGAAAATTCTTTTAGGTTATTTTGTATCTGATTCAGTATTCAAACCACTCCAGTCAGTCTTCCATTCCCAATACTTGACCAAAATTGCTCTTGCTATGACTACTAGTTTTCCCTATTTTGCAAAATCCAGGGGATGCTTTTCTGTTGTAATTTTAATTGGTGTATTTCAGCAACATTGCATACAACTTATTTATTCCTTCTTCTTGAGGTTCCTTTTCCTCTTGGCTTTGTTAGCATCTTATTCTTCCAGATTCTCTTCTGTTTCTTTGGATGCTTGATTTGATAGATCCTTTTCCTTTAGCCACTTGGAGTTTCTTAGTTTATTCCTTGGCTCTTTCCTGCTACCATTGTTGTCATCACTAGCACCAACAGCAACTGTCATTGACATCATTACTAATATATAATTAGCTGTCACAACTCTCACAACCATTTCAGGTTTCTAAGCCTTTGAGCTTGAAAAATCAACTCTACAAATTTCCTGCTTGTTCAAGCAATTGACAAATCTATAGGCATATCATGACTTGTAGGGTAAGAAAAACAGGGTTTAAGCCCAAATATGTTAATTATGATAAATACAAAATGTCTAATAGATTCTTATATTTTAATCATCAAGTATTAATCTAGTAATAAGCTTATTTCAAAGTTTCAGTCTGGGTTATAGGTGGCTAACTAAACTAGACAGTATGGTTTAGTTAGGTCAGACAGTAGAATCAAAATGAACTGTTCCCAACTATATTAACTATACAGCACAATATATCAATTATTAAATACTTCAATGGTAAACTGGATTAGATGGTTTGATTATTCTAAGGCAATTTAGTAGAAATCCAACATATCTGAGTAGTTGAAAGGGTCTTATTCAAGTATGAAAAATTGCTTTATTATTAAGTCTGCAAAGCAATTCTTTCACGAAAATTTTGAATCTTAGTGAACTTTAGACCTGTTTCAACGAGATACTACCTTCTCTATCACCAAAGCGCATCATTGTCCTTATATAATAATAATAATTATTATTATATCTACCATTTATATTTAAAATGATCAGTCTACTAAGCACTTTCATTTAATTCTTAAAATAACTCTGTCAGGATAAGTAAGATTATTTCCATTTTCTTGAGGAAACTGGGACTTAGAGATGCTGTCACTTTTTCAGGCCACAGAATTAAAAAGCTATGGAGCTGGGGTTCAAATTTAAGTCTGATCTGACTGCCATCATAGATCCTGTCTGACTGCAAAGTTACTTGAATCCTTGAAGTAAGCTTATCAGTGTATACGAGAGAGTATATATTTCTGTGTATAGATGTGTGTGTGTGTGTGTGTGTGTGTGTGTGTGTGTGTGTGTGTGTATGAGAGAGATAGAGAGAGAGAGAGGCAAACCTTTATCCACTTAGTCTTTTATAACTAAATTTTGTATTAAGGTTCCCATTTGCTTATATTTTCCTTCTGAATGAATTATCTATCATTTGACTTTAATTTTGTTTCTTGAAAATAACCTAAATTTCTTGGCAATCTTATAAGCACATGTATAAATGATACTGACACAATTTTCAACTTGGAATAAAATTTTTAATTTTGGGCATTTATAGAAGTATGATTCTAAATCTCAAACAATAATTATCATTTGTGTGCAGAATCCTCTGCATCCATGCATGTGTGCAGTAATTCTTGTTATTGTACACATACTGATAAATAAATATAAAGGCATTCAGATGTTTAAAAAACATCATAAGGTGCATTTGATCTGTTTCCTAATTCTCATGCCTTGCAATCTGGCTTCTGATGCTATTCCTCCTCATAAAACTGACTTGATAATATTACCACAGAGCTACTGCTTGATAAATTTAATGAACTACTTTCAGTCCTTTTTGTTCCTACCTCTTCCTCCAACTCCTATACCTTAGTCACTCCCACGTTATTGAAGTACTCTTTCTCATTGGTTTATTGACCTAACATTTGTTTTGTTAGTTTTTATCTATTTCTGCTGCTTCTCAATGAACTTTGTGGGTTCCGTTTTCTCTGCTTTTACCATATCCAGGATTTTTTTTTCTTACCCTGGATATTCCATGAGTCATCTTATCAACTTCTGTGATTCAATTTTTGCCAACGTTCCCCACAGATATTTCACTGATACATATCTCATTTCTGACCCCTAAACTTGTACACAAATCACTTTTGGGAGCATTTCTTTTGGCATGTCTCAAAGGCACTTTAATGAGTCTCAAATGAAATTCATCATTTCCCATTAACTTTCAACTCTTCCTTTTCCAATATTTTCTATGTCAGTAAATGGTACCACTGTCTGGTAACTTGTGCCAAATTCCAAACTGGGGAGTCATTTCTTACTGCTTTTTCATGCTCAATCTCTGTAACATCTTATTTTTTATTGCTATCCTTCCAATTTTTACATGTTTATACATTGTCACTGCTAATGCATTTAATCATGATCTCCCACTTTGATTACTTGCAACCTGTTTTTAAATTAATTTTATTGATATGAAATATACTTGCAGTAAAACACACAGATTTTAGCATATAATTCCCATAGTTTTGAAATATATATATACCTGTGTAATAACACTCCAATAAAAACCAGGAACATTTATATCGCTCCAGATGATTTTCTCTAATTCCTTTCCAGTTGATCTTCCAAACCTCATGCAAAGGCCATTACTCTTCTGATTTCTATTTGTTTAGATGACTGTGACTATCCTTGAACTTTATATAAATTGGATCAAACAGTATGTTCTCTGGTGTCTTTTAGTCAAAATAAAGTCAAAATAATGTTTGTGAGAATTTATCTGTTTTATTGTATGAATCTGTAATTTGTTCTTTTTTTATTGTGGAGTAGTGTTCCACTGTATCATGATAAGACAATTTGTTTATCTATTCTCTGATAAACAAATAAAAAGGAGAAAGGATATGTTTCAGGTAGGGCAATATTTTGGTGATGTGCATATAGTATAATAACTATGTTGTAGATTTTCTGTTGCAGTGAAGTAGGAATGCAATGTATTTCTATTTAAACAGGAATAATAATTTAATTGGTTATGTAGGTGAAACTGTAGTAGGAAAGTCTTTTCTAGTGAAGGCTTTTATTGGATCTGAAAATTTAGATACTTTTCTTGCTTAATTGTTCAAAAGTTGGCTGTGAGACTGTGCAAGTAGGTTACTGCCTTTATTAGAACTGTTATAAAAGATGGCTATTTTAGGCAAATAGAACAATCACCTGTAATGTTTGTGCCCTCAACAGATGAAACACCCAAGGGAAAGGAATTCAAATTCATTTTCTTTATTTCTTAAGCATTTTCTGAGAAGACCATCAATTCAAAGCTTAAAGGAAAATGAAAATAAATTATATTTAGCTCAGTTTATATGTTTTGTTTTTATTACACTCAATTTATGAATTTGGAATAAAGATAGTATGATGTGGCATTGCCACTAATTTGTTATCTAAGCTCAGGTAAGAAAATATTCCTGGTGTCTCAATTTTTTCATCTATAAGACTTCCATAACATGACTATTTTGCTAACCTGATATAATGGTTCTGAGAGCATTTTCAAATAGTTACTTTCAACTTATATAGCCCCAACATTAGGTAAAGGTTAGCTTACATTTAATTATCTTCTCTCTACTTTTATAAAATTTTATTTTCTGTATACTAGCATATGCAGCATAGTGGTAAAAATGGTTTTATCACATTGGAAACACATTTTAATACTTCAAATATAATGAAGTTTGTAGTGTAAATATGGTTCTAAAAGGTTTAATACTAATTGGGCTAGTTATTTGCACCTGAGAAATAGTTGCAAAATAATTACTTTTTTAAACCCTATATTAAAGAATAAATGAGAAAGGTCTGTAAACTGCTTGACTTTGATATTCTTAGAGAAAAGCATTGACACAAGATGATAATTTTAATGTTCAGAAAGAATGTTCCATTCATTTATTCAATGAATATTTGAGCACCTATAATGAGCCAGACATTGTTGTAGGCACTGGGGATACAGCAGGGAATAAAACAGACAATAGTTGCAGCCTTCACCATGCTTCCAAAATAATGTGTTTGTCTTATTCTCCTTAATTGTAATTTTAGATCAACTTTTAAATTTATTTTTTCTTTCTTTTTTGAATTAGCAAAGTTTTTAAAATTGATACATAATAGATGCACATATTTTGAGGTACACATGATATATTTATACATTCATATAAAGGTAAAGGTTAAATCAGGGTAATTGGGACAGCCATCACTTTAAGTATTTATCTTTTCTTTATGCTAGGAACATTCAATTTCCTCTCTTCTAGCTATTTTGAAATGTACAACATATTATTGTTAACTATAGGCACTCTTCTAGTGTATCAAACATTTAATTGTATTTAATACTATAAAAGCAAATGTTGGGACAGTTCCGGCAGAACAGTATGTGGCCAAATGTATGTGTCCCAGTCAATCTGCATGAGTCCACAGAGCCATTAGTGATTTCTAATTGCTTATGGAAGTTGATTCTTTTGGTCCTATCTCTAAATATAGTCCTATGTATGGTAATAGGCTAATTAATCAGTCCAATACAACAATTGAACACATAGCAAATTTGGCCTTAATTCTTATCTTTTAAAGCATTTTCTTTACTTTGTTAATCATCCAAGTTTTATAAAAGTGTTTTGAGTTTCTTAAAGGAAGAGATTTTATTTTCCAATAGATCTTAGTTCAGAGAACAAAGTCCAAAGAAGATATGGCAGTTTCTCCCTTGATTTAAGCAATATAGATAGCCAAAATGGATAGATAAACTGAAAATTCTCAGTAGGGCTTGAATTATCTTTACGAAACTATGAATTTAATATAAGAATGTAAGAAATCTTATGCTCAATTAAATTAACTTTTCATGGTGCATGATAGTTTATGGAAAAGCATGATATTTACTCTCCACAATATTGATCTATCTTGAACATCCGTTACGTTCCCTTGTAATATACTACGTATCAATGCTCTACAAATAAATTTTCTACAAAGACGTTTTGATCTTATTTCTATTTTCAGTCACTACTATCTCTTTAGCAATTAGTTTATTACCACTTGTGTATACTTCATTTGTATATGTAGGTAACTGCATAAACTTTACTTTTCAAAATACCCACCTGAGTATACTATAATGTGCAATACAGGCTTGATATGGTTTGGCTTTGTGTCCCCACCCAAATCTCATCTCAAATTGCAATCCCCAAGTGTTGAGGGAGGGACCTGGTGGGGGGTAATTGGATCATGGGGGCTGTTTCCCCCATGTTGTTCTCATGATAGCATTCTCACAAGATCTTTTGGTATTATAAGTGGCAGTTTCCCCTGCTCTCTCTCTCTCCTGCTGCCAAGGGAAGACATCACTTGTTTCCTCTTTGCCTTCTTTATAGCAGAGTGAGAAGGGACTGAAACAGGAAATTGGTCCTACTGAGGTAGAGAGTGGGTGCTGCTATAAAGATAACCTGAAAATGTGGAAGCAACTTTGGAACGAGGTAACAGGCAGAGTTTGGAACGAGGTAACAGGCAGAGCTTGGAACAGTTTGGGGGGCTCAGAGAAAGACATGGGAGGAAGGAAGATTTGGGAAGGTTTGAAACTTTCTAGTCTTGTTGAATGGTTTTGACCAAAATTCTGATAGTGGTATGGACTATGAAGTCCAGGCTGAGATGGTCTCACATGGAGATGAGGAACTCATTGGGAAATGGAGGAAAGGTCACTCTTGCTATGCTTTAACAAAGAGACTGTTAGCATTTTTTCACTGCCATAGAGATCTGTGAAACTTAGAACTTGAGAGAGATGATTTAGGGTATCTGACAGAAGAAATTATTATTATTATTATTGTTATTATTTTTGAGATGGAGTTTCACTCTAGTTTCCCAGGCTGGAGTGCAATGCCATAATCTCGGGTCACTGCAACCTCTACCTCCCAGGTTCAAACAATTCTCTACCTCAGCCTCCTGAGAAGCTGAGATTACAGGCATGCACCACCATACCTGGCTAATTTTGTATTTTTAATAGAGACGGGGTTTCTCCATGTTGATCAGGCTGGTCTTGAACTCTGGATCTCAGGTGATCCACCTGCCTCAGCCTCCCAAAGTGCTGGGATTACAGGCATGAGCCACTGCTCCTGGCTGGTGGAAGAAATTTCTAAGCAACTAAGCATTTAAGAGGTGACTTGCTTTTTTCTGAAAGTGTACATTTATATGTGTTCACAAATAGATAGTTTGAAACTGGAAGTTATGTTTAAGACAGAAACAGAGCATAAAAGTTTGAAAAATTTGTACCCTGACCATGTGGTAGAAAAGATAACCCCATTTTCTGGGGAAAAATTTAAGCCAACTGCAGAAATTTGCAGAAGTAATGAGGAGCTGAATGTTAATCACCAAGGCAATAGGGAAATGTTTCCAGGACATATCAGAGATCTTCAAGACAGACCCACCTATCACAGGCCTAGAGGCCTAGGAAAGATAAATGATTTCATGAGTCAGGTCCAGGGCCCCTTTGCTCTATGAAGCCCTGGGACTTGGTGCACTGTGTTTCATTTGCTCCAGTTCCAGCTGTGGCTAAAAAGGGCCAAGGCACAGCTTGGGCCATTGCTTCAGAGGCTGCAAGCCCCAAGCCTTGGAAGTTTCCATGTGGCGTTGAACCTATAAGTACACAGAAGTCAAAAATTGAGACTGGGAACCTCTGCCTAGATTTCAAAGGATGTATGAAAATACTGGGATGTCCAGGCAGAAGTCTGCTGCAGGGGCAGGGCCCTCACAGAGAACCTTTGCAAGGGCAATGCAGAAGGGAGGTGTGGGGTTGGAGCCCTAATACAGAGTCTCCACTGGGGCACTGCCTAGTGGAGCTGTGAGAAAAGGACTACCACCCTCCAGATTCCATAATGGTAGATCAACTGAAATCTTGCACTGTGTGTCCGGAAAAGCTACAGGCACTCAATGCAAGTCCATGAAGTAGATGTCCAATGCTATGAGTGCCCACCCCTTTCATCAGCATTCCCTGGATGTGCGAAATGGAGTCAAATGAGATTATTATGAAGCTTTAAGATTTAATGACTGTCCCATTGGCTTTCTGACTTGCATGAGGCCTGTGGCCTCTTTGTTTTGGGCAATTTCTTCCATTTGGAATGGAAACATTTACTTCATGCCTGTACCTCTATTGTATCTTGGTTGTAACTAGCTTGCTTTTGATTTTACTGGATCATAGGTGGAAGGGACTTGCCTTATTTCAGATGAGACTTTGGACTTGGACTTTTGGATTAATGCTGTAATGAAGTAAGACTGTGAGAGATTGATGATTGGTTTTGAAATGTGAAAGAGGCATGAGATTTGGGAGAGGTCAGGGGCAAATGACATGGTTTGGCTTTGTGTCCCCATCCAAATCTCATCTCAAATTTTAATCCCTAGGTATTGAGGGAGGATCTGGTGGGAGGTGATTGAATCATGGGAGCAGTTCTCATGGTAGGTGAGTGAGTTTTCAGGAGATCTGATGGTTTCATAAGTGGCAGTTTCCCCTGCTCTTCTGCTACTATGGGAAGACGTCCTTTGCTTCCCCTTCACCTTTTGACATGATTATATTTCATTATAGCAGTGTAAGAATGGACTAATACAAAGCTTAATTCATCCCTTTTTTTGGTCTTATTCTTGCTCACTTCTTACCTTTCTTATTTGAAGAGCTTGAATTTCTAGCTGATTTTATGTAGAAAATTTTATATCCTTTTGCTCTTTTATAACCTAGACTCATTCTATGAAATATTTTATGATGGAAAGCAATGATAATTATGCATACATCCATAAGGAGGGTGACCACAGTTTTGTTGATGGGTAGTATTTACCTTATTACTGTATAAGGATGATGAGCATTCTGTTGTTCTTATTGTTTACAGCAGCACATTAAATGATTGTTTTGAGATAATAGCTCAGATATTGTTTTGATCTTGATCTCTTCTACATTGTGTATTAAATAGATTTCACAAAACTAAATACTGATAACACTTCTGTATTCTGCTACAAATCATATACTAGATTAGATATTCTTTTGATTTTGATCTTGACTTCCACCACATTGTGTGTAGATTTCCCAAAACTAAATACCGATAACACTTTTTTACCCTGCTACAGATAACATACTGATTGTAATGTGATTTCATACTAGTACTGAATATCCACATTAACAATACTTCTCAATTCGTAAACCTTTAACATTCTTTGAGCTCCTATAGATTAGTGTATTTACCTGTATTTGCTAGTTTGTATGTAACTCATTGTTTTAGTAATCCCCTTCAATCCTGCTGGTAGAACCATCCCTTAGATGTCTGCACATGCATTATACCCTGCCTCCTATGTGAAGTCTTCATTTATTAAAAGAAAAGCATATTTGAATGTTCTTGTCTTCTTCTATCTCAGTGCCTTTTTCTTTTCTTGTTTTTATCCTGGTGCCTTCTATAGTTAACTCTTAAATCATTATCAATGTGATATATTAAAGATGTTCAGTAAGTTTAATTGATCATTTCAAATTAATACATTTGAAATTATTTTTTCTTTAACACTTCAAATATGGAATTTTTGCATATGCATACATCTGGCATGTTATAATCTTCAAGTTCATCATCTTTAAAATGATTAGTTTCAGTCAGCCTGAATGTGTAGCTTTTACTTGGACTGTAAAATGAATTTCAGAACTAATAAATTTGAACATTTAATTATTCCTTCAGTACAGCAATGTGATATATTAAAGATGTTCAGCTTTAGGAGCACATATTGAAACTAAATGTGGACTTCAGAGACATTACTTTTTCTGATGCTGAAAAATCATAATTAAGGTTTTACATATACACAGAAATCTTTTCACATTCACTATATCTATGAAATATTATAGGAAAATAATGTTTAGAGCTTATCATACACTAATGGAATTATCTAAAATTGAACTTCAGTGGCTACTAGAGGGTCAGATACTATGGGACACTGTGCATACCTGTGGCTTACTGTTCTTAGAACAGACATATTTCTAGGGTAGAGGCAGAGAACAATTTAGTGCCATATGTGAAGATCAGAACTTGCCACTTCTCATTTTCTTTATGTAGATATGTGGCTTCTTCCTGAATTGAGATCATTTAGTCTAAAGAATGTGAACATTGTTTAGTGCATCATCTGTAGAAAAAGAAAAAAATTATATTCTCTTTAGACTGTCTTAAAAAAATCCAGAAAACTCTGACACTTAGGGAAAAAAGACCAGGACCAGATGAAAAAGACCTTTTGTTATTGACTACAGGCATTGTTTTCCTTCCCAAGTTTCATGGAACACACTGAAGAGCATTTGAAATTGCCTCATGTGGTTTGTCCCCTACAGTCTGACGTGGTACCATTCCATAATTTAATAATGGCATAAGCAAGGCGATTATAAGCTGACCCCTAAGAGACCAATGTAAGCTGATCTCTCTGCTCTGCAGATGACACAAATAGAAAGCTTTGAAAAACAGCAGAAAGACACACTGTCACTTGTCTTTTTCCCCTGAAAAAGTCGGGACACATTCTGCTCAGCCAACATGTTCCCAGAGGAATGCGATTTAACTTCCACTTTTCAAACAGTAAGAAGCAGCACCATAGACCTGTAGGGAAGTTGATGGCAGCTTGGGAGGAATTTGGATAAGTGTTTGTCACTCCAGTGTTTTCATGTGACCTGACTCTCATTCTCAATTTAGCTACATCTTGACCTGAAAATGCAGCCACAATATGCCTCTCTTCATTTGGCTTACCTTAATTTGTAATGGGCATGCCTGTCCTTTCCCTTTTCCCACCCCATACAGCCACTTTCTGATTTCCCTTGCAATCTACTAATAAAGCCTTTCTCTAGATGTCTATACATGTACTTACACTTTGTTTTTTCTCTGCAGGGACTTTATTTGCATAGAGAGAAAATATATTTGAGTCCCTGAGATATATACAAAGATATCTACCCCAAAGCAGCTTATGCAGTTCTCCACTTCTTTGGCCAGATCATCTGATTATTCACATAACTGGCAGCTTCTTTAAGACCGCTCATGTAGTAAAGGAATTAATATTCCAAATTCTCCCTAGCTTGTCTTGCCTCCTCCCTCTATCAAGCGACTGATTTTTATGCATGAGGTAATAGACAAGCCTTGGGTGACCTGTTTTTTTTTTTTTTTCCTATCCCTCCCTCCCCCTCTTTTTCCCTTGCGGTAAAATAGTGCTGAAGAAAGAGGGCACTAGTGTACAGCCCAGATCGCATCCTTGCACTGACTGGATTAGAGCTGAGGCGCCTGCAAGCCGAGCGTGGCCACAGTCCTCTGGCCCCGGGACCATAGCGCTGTCTACCCCGACTGAGGTACTCAGGTACGTCTTAAGTCCATGTTCTCCAAACAGACTCAGGTGAGCGGACACTTCCTCGGGTGAAACCCACCCACAACGGCAGACAAAGTTCCAGTCTATCAGATTTTCCTCCGGGTCCCAGGAGCATTCTCCCATATATTTCTTTTCGTCCTGTATCCTCGGGAGGCGTCGGGACCCATGGGTGCCTGAGTCGTCTTTCTCCTTTTTCTGCCTCACCTTCGGTGCTCTCCACGCCCGCTCCCATAGCCCCCTTTTCGTCGACTCTCACCTTGAGAAAGGAAGCAGGGGAGGAACGGGAGAGGGAGCCAACTTCAGCCCCGCAGGCAGCTGAGAATTGGCGCCTCTGTCCCCAAGCGGGGGGGTTTGATATATACCTGCAGAAGCCATGCAAGGTAACGAGAATGAGGGCGGAGGGGCGGTGGGGACTCGAGTGGAGGTGTGTGTGTGTGTGTGTGTGTGTGTGTGTGTGTGTGTGTGTGTAAAGAACGCAGAGGAGAGCAAAGGGTTTCAGGGAATTGCAACTCACTGGTGGTCAAAGCGTCCCTTGCAGGCCCTGCCAGGGAAGGTCTGGCTGGACAGAGCACTGTCCAGGGTCCTGAAGGCGTCACGGCTCCGGTTGCAGCGGCGAGAGCAACCGAGAAGCTCCCCTCCGTTCCCTTTCTAGCAACTATGCAAACCCCAAAGGTCCCGATTTAGGCGAGTGCAGGACCACCTCTAACTCGTCCACCCACTGTGGGAAACAAGTTACCTTATCTGCACCCCTTCTTCTTGAACATACACAGCAAGCCTGACATCTTAGGGGGGGAAACATAACAAACTCCTCCATAAGAGACTTTACCAGGCGTTGCCTTAGTAACTAATATGGATTTTCTTCAAGCTGGCAAATTTATATTTACAGCTGATCGTATGTCAGGGTTTCCTTAATCCTTCAAAATTAAAGTTAAAAGGTGCATTCCTTGTTTGCATTTATTTTAAAGTTGAGCTTCCACCTTTACAATGAGTTTCCAAATTTTCTTCTTGGAAAAAGTTGATCTTTTCCAGTCAGGAAAGTTCTCTTGGGTTGAAGGACCCAGCTCCTCCCCTCCTCTCTGCTCACCTTCCCCACTGCCCTCCAAATTAGAAAGCATGATAGGTTTTAGGGGACCAGGAAGAGACTTAAGGCTGGGGGAGCCGGCAGGTTGGCAGGGCTTTCGGCCGCCCGGACCCCTGAGGACACAGCAGGCAGGACACTCCGCCTTCCTCAGTGACTACAGCTGCGTTCCAAGCTGTTCATGCAGCCGAAGTCAGGATGTGCCGAAATGAAACGGGCAAGGCAACTGTTAACATCACGGACTTCAGAGTTTTAACACAGGTCCTCTGATGACATGGCTTTGATTTTTCTCTGTCTTTTGTTAGCAGCAGCCAGCTCGCCGCCGCCAACACGACTTCCACTGTACTCTTGATCAATGTACCTTGCTTGATGCACCGGTGAAGAACGGGGGATTCGAATTCCCCTACAGACGCCTCCAGCTCGTAGAGGCGGTTGCGGAGGACTCAGAGGAGGAGGCGAAGGGGAAGGAGGCGGTGGTGGAGGAGGCAAAGGCCCTGGACCAGCACTGTTGCCGAGGGGCAGCACGCCAGGAGAGGCTGCGCTGGGCGTCTGCGGGGAGCGCGCCGGGAGCCTGCAGCGGGACCTGCTTGGGAACGCGGTTGGCGGGCTGTGGACCGCGTCCTCACCACCATGGTCCGGCTCCTCTTGGTTTTTTTCCCAGCGATCTTTTTGGAAGTGTCCCTTCTCTCCAGAAGCCCCGGCAGGAAAGTGTTGCTGGCGGGAGCGTCGTCTCAGCGCTCGGTGGCCCGAATGGACGGAGATGTCATCATTGGAGCCCTCTTCTCAGTCCACCACCAGCCTCCAGCAGAGAAGGTACCCGAGAGGAAGTGTGGGGAAATCAGGGAGCAGTACGGCATCCAGAGAGTGGAGGCCATGTTTCACACCTTGGATAAGATCAACGCGGACCCAGTCCTCCTGCCCAACATCACCCTGGGCAGTGAGATCCGGGACTCCTGCTGGCACTCTTCCGTGGCTCTAGAACAGAGCATTGAGTTCATTAGGGACTCTCTGATTTCCATTCGAGATGAGAAGGATGGTCTCAACCGGTGCCTGCCTGACGGCCAGTCCCTCCCCCCAGGCAGGACTAAGAAGCCTATTGCAGGAGTGATCGGTCCCGGCTCCAGCTCCGTAGCCATTCAAGTGCAGAACCTGCTTCAGCTCTTTGACATCCCCCAGATCGCTTACTCAGCCACAAGCATCGACCTGAGTGACAAAACTTTGTACAAATACTTCTTGAGGGTTGTCCCTTCTGACACTTTGCAGGCAAGGGCCATGCTTGACATAGTCAAACGTTACAATTGGACCTATGTCTCTGCAGTCCACACGGAAGGTAGGCATTATATTTGGGAAAGAAAGGTACTGAGAAAACCAGGGCATTGCATGATGTGCTCCTGGGATCATAGTATTGTTCCTGTTTATTTCTAGCACTGTGGGGGACAGAATTTACCCTTCTCAGTTCTGCTCACCCAGGCATTGCCTTTTATCCTCATTTCCTTACAATTATAATTATAGTGTAGGAAAATTGTACCCTGCGGCATATCTGAGGATAGTACGAGCTAAAAGGATATCAAACTTTCCAGGCAAAGTGTCCAGCAATAGATTTGACTTGGATACTTTTGCCCTCATATTTTGAGTTTGTGTTTGGAAGGCTTATTTGTTCAAGGTGTTATATTGCTCTTCAGTGACTGGCTATGACTTTCTAGGTGTAATGAGTTAATTCAGTGTGAGTGATTGGCAAAAAGAAGTTACTATTCCACAAATTGAACTTCAAAGCTTCATCTTTCTTGGAACAGTTGAAGGTGTTTCTTTAACCTCTTGTACCCCTTCTTACATATTCATAACTTTCCTGTGAATGTAGTATTAATGAAGTCATCTCCCTCAGTATGTCAGAAACTTACATTTTTACTTCTGAAGTACCTTAGTTACAAAGAAAAACTAAATAATTTAAATCATTTATCTTCTTACTTTATATGCTAAAATGGTCCAGATTCCCTTATTCCCCCAATAATTACCTTCTTTTATGAGAAATAACACTGATGACCACTTGGATTTGAGTTTTGGTTTCTAGTCTTTTTGTTCTAACACAATGAATTGACATATTAGAATTAAAGTTAGACCAGTAAAATACTAATGAATGGATAGCAGATATCAAGTTTATGTCTTTCTAAAATGAAATAGATTTACCTAAGGCTAAAAGCATTGATTTTTCCAGAGATTTATGGATGTGGATTCTCAAAAAATTTTAAATATAAATATTTTCTATACTTTTTTTTTTAACCTTAGATTATATACATTTTTTAATAAAAGTGGATTTCTGAGCTCAGCCACTCTTAACTTCCCCGGTAGGTTTATGAAAATACCGAGGCCCTGGTTATACATTAACATCTAGGACATTCACATGTATAAGCTAGCATAAGAAGACAATCTTGATGGTATTTCTGCATTCATATTTCTCCAAGTAAAATGATTTTTAAGAAGCCATAGACATGGCTCTATGTTCCTTTAATGTTTCCAAAATATTTAGTTACTGGTGTGAGGTCTGATCATCGAAATTGGCAGTATCCATAGTGAAGTGATTATATGGTTGTCATTAATGAAAACAGATACTTTATAAACAGAACAAAATATTCAGAACAAACATAAATCTTACAGAATTACACTTCATAATTTCAGTTTTTGCTTTTGGAAAAAATTATATGCTGTGATATTGTAACTTTATAACAACTTACTTATGATTCTGAAGTTTGATTTTTAATCACAAAATGCATACCTTTTTTTGAACAAAAATTCATTACTTTTTAAAGACACCCTTAAGTTCAGATATTAATTCCTTATATTCTAATATTTGACTTTACTACATGTTAATGTTTAACATACTTTCCTTTAGTGCTTGCTTAAATGAAACATCCTGAAAGAGCAAGTTAAAATGTGTTAAATATCATCATTGGATAGATCCAGAGATGATGGCAAAGAGAATGGCAAAATCTAGATTGAATGTGATTTATTTAAATATTTAATAAAATTTCCCCCATTTGAGCTAGATAATTGATTATTGACATTAGAAGTATTAATTCTTTCTTCTGGAAAAAGTAATACTTTGTCATTTTTATACACTAGCTTTATTTTCCATATTTTATTATAAGATTATTTTATTTGGAAGAGGTAGCTAATAGTGGGTTGCTTTCTGAGAACTAGAATTATGTTTTTGGAAAATTAATTGAACTTGTTTTCACTAATTTTGCTCATGTCTTAGTTTGGATTACTGTGTTTCTTTTCTGCCTTATGATTGGTGTTGTATGGCAAAGACAATGTCTCCATACTAGTATAGTAATTGGTTCCAGACTACATTGTGTTCACAGAGCAGCATCATAGTAATATGTGGTGTTTATTTTATTACCAAGTGATTGTACCATTCGCCTTGCCATTCATATATTATACCTTGTTTCTTCTCAAAGGGAATTAGTCACTTCTCTTATTAGATGTAACATCTGTGAAAACTAAACTGCATTTATTTCTTTCTATCTGCAAAGAAATTTTGTGTAAACTCCAACTGAAGATTTATTTTTCCTGAGGCTTTGCCCTCCTGCTTCTCATGGACCCATTGTGTACTGGCCTACAGGCACTTTCTTGGATCATTTAGTAATTTTCCTGCTTTCAGACTGATGGGGTCGCCTACTGATGACAGTTCCCTGTCAAATAGCAGCAAAGACTGCATACCAGTGTCGTCTTTGTCATCTGAGCACTAGTCAGCAAGAAAGCCAGTTTGTCTGGATATTGGCAACTTAGGGCTTAGAAATTCTGGGGCCTCCCATGACCTTTACCTTTCCTTTCCAAATCAGACATTCTCTAGTCAATTCATTATCATCGTTTCTTGTATTAGAAGTTAACCAAGTGCAGTTAATACCAAAAACACTAAGTGACTGGACTGGTGTACCTTCATTTCTATAGTTAATTGTGATTACCTTGAAATAATATCGTTTTTGAATGCTACAGTTGTTTTTATATTGAAGCTAAACTTGGAGATATTTTCACTTTTGTTTTATATTTTAACCAGTTATGATTTTTAAAATATTCTTTTACATTATTTCCAATCTTACGCAGTCGATACATACCAATTATCAATTTACATAAAATAAAAGAAAATCAGTAGACATAAAGTTACCTGCAATGCAACAGACTCTCCAGAAATTGTTCATGATTGTCTCTGGAGGGAAATGTTAAGATGGATCTGTCAAGGGGGAGGCAGGATATTGGCGTAATGGAGCCTTATCCACAAATACAATTTGAATGCACTTTGGAGCAAGCTGCTTACCTGGAATGTGAGTCTTTAAGTATGCTAAGTATACAGTACATAAATAGCCTACTGCTGATGAGAATATCTCAGCCAAGGACACTTGTTCTTCTGATAAAATGCAGATTCCCCATCAAGAAACAAATTTATCATTTCAAACAATTTTTGAAAACAGTACTTAAAACTAACTCTAGTTAGTAAAATTCAAAGCATTGACCAAGTCCAATAAAAATGTTCTTTGAGCTTGTAGCTACAAGTTTTTTTGAGTGGATAAATTTTCATTCATTACTTTTATTTATTTGTTTTAAGCCTTTCTTTCAGTATTTTGTCTCAGATACTTAGATAAGTATTGATATAATAATGAGTTTAGTGATGCTGCTTCCCTTATGAAAATATCAACTTTAAGGTAAACTTTACTGTTAGATTTTCATTGTGGGGCAATTTTTTTTTTGGCATTTGCTTACATTTTATATAAAATTGGTCTTTTTGAGCTTCTTTCCAAAATCTGATTTTTTTTTTCTTTTTAAGTACTCATTTTCATTTGATATAAAACAATTAAAAAGTCTAACAACATCAGAAGAAAATACTCCTAAGTCATAAATACATAAGTTAACTGTTACTTTTTAATGCAATTACCTGTAATAATTTTATATCTACTAAATATCAAATTCCTTTCTATGTACCAGTAACTTTCTCTATACCTTTCTTGTCTTGATTGCAAACTATTTCAAAGAAAATTATCTTAATACATTGCTCTATTTTATCACATAATAAGAAATAGGAATGTCTTGAAAAGTTATTCAGGCCAGCTAATAAAAGATGCTTAGAACATCACTATTACATGCTTGCCCACGCTCAAAGCTTTCTAATTGTGATTAGTGTTTCTAATTAGAGTAGGAGTATATAGGAGTTAAATCGAGAACAGAATTTCACCTGACTTTTAGTCGGTTCTTTTATATAATAACCTAAAACAGATTTCCTGGAGTTTCCACCAATCCTCCATTGAGGACTAGGAGTCATCCAAAACATTCGAACTTCTCTTCCATATGACACTTATCATTAATGAATAATCTCTCTTTTATAGTATACTCTCCAGTTCCTTCACCCACGTATTTCATTTTTTACTTCCCTTACCATCATAGCTGATTATAGTAGATCCTAGATCAATTAACATCCCAAGATGTTTTTTTAAAAAGTTCTGCTATTAAGCCATGTCTCCTTCCTTTTATGCTTGAACAGTTACTAATTTTGTTACTGTTACCATTAGATCCAAGAGTAGAACTTGAATTTTTTTCCCTTTAAATGTAAAATTATTAGCTTCAATCTACCTTTCTTATATCAGTAAGCCCTGGGATTTTGATTATTTAACTTATCTTAGCATTCCAGCTTTGTGTCTCCAGGATTTAATTATATATGTTAAAATCTAAATAAGATAGGATCAAGAGTAAGGTCTGAAATCCTTTCATGAGCAAACTACCTGGCTAATTCTGGTGGTCACTTAGCCTGTTATATAACAATTTTGAAGACTTAATTTCAGTTACTAAGTAGTTTTTACTTTAAGGGGAGTACAGTTTCAATACATGTAAAGTTAAGTGAAAGCAATGACAGTATAGACATTTAGAAATAAGAGCTTATTCAATTGCAGGGAAATGAAAAAAATATTAGCGGTACAATTATCTAGAGAAAACCTGGAGAAAAGGGAATTTTGGTTAGTTTTGTTTGGAAATAAAGCATTTGTAAAAGTTAGAGGCAATATTGAAAGTGCTCTCCTGATGGGAAACAAAGCAGATTTGGTTAGCTGGCAGAAAGAGTCTGGGCTAAGAACTAATAACAATGGCAGAAGCAGGTCCTAATATTCTGTGATTATGTCAGTCTTTATGGACATGAAGGACAAGTAATGGAGAATCTTGAGGCATGTGCCAAAGAGTTTTGGTCTCAAGAAAGATACATCTAAGCACAGTTAGACATGTGAACTTTGGCCAAGAGAGCATTGGCAAGAGTGTGTGAGTGGACAAATGAAAAGCCAGAGATTGTTACAAGATACTTTATTTGTAATTGTTTTTAAACAAATGTTCATATTCAAGTAAAAACTTGTTTGCTCATAACCTTGATTCTCTAGCTGTCTACTTTATACTCGAGAGTTGGTCTCTTTAAACACCAGTTTTTACATTTAAAACATTTTATGAAGTGATCTTTGCAAACACTATTGTAAAGTTCCCTAACTTCTTTTAAAGAGGGTACTCAATGTAACAGACACTTTCCTTGAATATATCAAGTTATCATGAACATAAATTGTTACCTTGTGCTGGGATATGGTGGTACTCTTGGAACCTGTTAAAAAATATAAGGCCATTGGTTACTACTCAAAGTGGCTGCAAATAGCCATGCTTAAAAATTTTTATCTTTTTTTTTTTCTTTTCTATCTTGACTGGATTTATTAAACCCATTTTAAAGTTATTAATCAGTATTTAGCAAACAGCTTTTATGTGCATAGGATTAAAGTGAAATCCAAAGATGGAAAAAAATGACACTTTTGTTATTTTGAGTGAGCTTGTACTCTTTTAGATTCCTTTGCCACACAGTCACCCTGTGTCTACATTTATCTTGCTTGTGGCAAATTTTATAAGAAGCTATCCTTCATTGATGGCAGCAGCTTCTATTTTGTTTCTACCTTGTGGCTTGGCAGTAGTCACCCTTCTCCTAGTATTAAAATTTTTCCCTTTATGATATAGGGAACTAATGTACAATGACTGTTTTGTGGATTTTCAGTTACTTAACTATGCAGTGACTAGAGTGATGGCATCATAAAAAGACTTATCAAAAGTTCTGTTTCAGCATACCCTTTTGTAAGAAGCCAGAGGGCTGGAAAACCACATCTAGAACAGAATAGTTTGGGGAACACCTACAACCACTAAAAAAACTCATGGCACATGCTGTTCTGATATATGTTGGAAGCAGCATGTCAGTAGGAGAAGGTTGTCAATTTTCAGAGAAGCTGTAGTTGAAAACCAGAGTGAAGACAAGACATAAAGCCTTGTCAAAATGTCACTGTCTTATGCAACAAAGAGTTATCATTAGATTCTAAATTTATGTAGAAATATTTGCTTCTTTTTCCTGTTTAATTGTTCTCTATGAATATCTACAATATTTAAAATCTTAACTTACATGAAAAATTATAATTTTAATTGTCTCCAGTCTTGCAGGAAGCTTTACTCTCTTAAACTTACGGCATTGTAGTACCAAATAGAGCATTAATGTTTTTATGAAAGAGCATTGGCTCTCAGAAATTTCCATTTATCAATTTTAGGATTATCTATTTTACTCATTTTATAGCCAACAAATTGAAAATTCAAGACAATTATCTAAATATCCAGGCAAAAACCTTAATTGGTAGTTGAAGCACAGGATTTTGGGAGGCAAAACTTCTTTGATTACCTAGTAACTTATTTGCCTTCTAATAAAGACATTTATAAATAAACACCTGTGACTATTAGGCATCACATATTTTTCTTGGTGCTAGTAACATAAATAAAAATAATAAAAATCACAATGATAATAACATTACTACTATTATTAATATTGTTTTCCTCAAGGGTCCCGTATTTGTTGGAAGAGACATCAAAATATATACAGTTACAGGCTCATGATTTATAAAGAAAATGTTTAATTACTGTTTTGAAAAATGCATAAAACACTCTGGGAAATACTGTATGCATGCACATCTCAATTTCCTTTGTAAAATGGGAATTAAAATCACTACCATGTTATATTCTTCACAGCAGCATTTCAGAGAACAAGGAGACGGTACCCATAAATATATTTCTGTTATTTTCTTAAACTGCCACCAAGAGATTACATATTTTCAGCTGATGAATATTAAGCAAATCCAAGAAGCCAATTAATTAGATACAGATTTTCGACCCTAAACCTAGTAACATAAGATGAAAATGACATTGGTGGTTAAGATAAAGGTGCAGCATCTACCAAGATTTTAGGAGATTTTCTTGTTACAAATGAGAAAATAAAAGCCCAGAAAAATAAAATTACTTGTTTAAGATCATAAAATTTATCAGTAGCAAAGCTAGAACTAATTTAGCTTTGCTTTAGATACTTTCTTAAACTAAAGTTTTCTTTCTTTCTTTGCTTCTGAAACCTCATGAACTCCTCTCATGTGAGGTCCATACCATTTAGCTCAACTGCATCTTTCCTGCTTTGCTGCTGTCATTTAGCAGCTTCTAGGAGCCTCCTCTTCTGAAAACTCATTCTCTCTGCTGGTAGTTTTCCTTTTAGTATCAACTCTTGCCTTAGTTTCGGATGGCTCCAACATTCATGTGTGTGTCCCATCAATTCCTATCCTCATAGTTCATTGATCTCAACTCTGTGTTCCTTGCCTTCTCTTTAGCAGCTTACTCACCCTGACCACAATCTGGCACCCAGGCCTTGCCAATAACTATTTTCTCTATAAATTTTTAAACATCAGAAAGTCACTGAAAAATAGAAACCTCTTCTTTTCTTCAATGTCTTTTGCTCCCATCTCACATGCTGTCCACATTTCTCTGGAAGATCTGAATAAAGCCATTTTTCTCAGCTGATCTGATTCCTCTTCTGCATGTGAGCAACTCTTCCTCCACACTTGTGCTTGTTATCAACTTATAATACGGCTCCTTTCACAGAGAAAATAAACTTACAATGTAGAGTGACTACTCCACATGAAGCTCTAATTCAGGAGATTATAAATTAGACATTTTTTTTTCTCCAGCCCCTTCAGAGCAGAAATGTAAAATAAGACCAGAATGGAACACTTTGTTAAAATGAAAGAAGAAAGCATTCCTTTTGTGTGAGGGTTATGGTTAACAATGGGAGACGACACATGGTCAGATATCTCTACTATAAGTAACTAGAAGTGGTGTGGAGTGGATAAGGTTGAGAAAATTAGAGAAGGATGGCTAGAGTTGAATTCCAGAGATCTAGAACAGGACTGACCCAGGGGATTCATAGAATTAGGTATGCTTAGAGAGGCATCAGGGTGAAATATACAGAAAACAGTCCCCTAAATTTATTATGCAGATGAGATGTGACAGTGCTCCATATAGGGCTAGGTAGATGTAATAGATGTAAGATATGATTATTGTTGTCATGCTATTTTAACCTTAATTAGAAAAATGCCTTTAGCTTAGATGAGCCTGTGTAAATACACTGAAGTTCTGGAGTGGAAGTGTGAAAATAAAGAGGGAAAATGCTGATTTACTAACACTGAGTGGCACATATTCATCTTCTCATTCTCTCCCTCTGTAACAATTGCACTCACAGCATGTGACCTTCAGTGCAAATCTTTTGATTAGACAGCATACTCCACAGCTATTGTTAAATAATCAGGGGCAGTTTTGTCTGTTCTCTGTGGTGCTCTAACATGTTTTATAATTTGTTATAAAAGGTAGAACAAAAAAAGATAAACAAATTGCTGATAGTATGTTCAAGAGATAAAAACTTTATGAAAGATTTTAAAAGGTTATATGGGGATATTGAAATAGTGGAAAGAGCCTATAATAAAGAAATTAAATATCCCCCTCTTTGGATAAATATATATATATACTATTTATTATTTTCAGGTTTTGGTTAACAGGCACTACTCTATTGGCAGAGAAGAAGTCATGCTCAGATTCCTATCTCAATTTTTATGTTTTATGAGCAAATTCTTTGGGCTGACTAATGTTATAGTCATTGAAGAATAGAGATAGTAGAATTATAATCCTCCTTTTAGGAAGTTCACCACACAGTGATTACTATTCAGTTTGCTAAGTGCAACCATAGGAGTAGGCATGAAGCAGAGAAACAGAGAGAACTGTGATTAGCTTCATCTGGTCCAGGGAAGAAGTGAGGGAAAGCTCATAGAAGCTTCCCAGAAAAGGTGACATTTGAAGTCCACTGCATCTGAGGAAACAAAGGAGTAAATATCAGTAAAACCATTGACATAGAAAGCAAAGTATGCTCAGGGACCTCTAAGAATATCATTAATTCTAAAGTATAGATGGGAATGGGAAAATGAGTGTGTGAGTATCAAACTGAAAAGAGAGAAAGAACCTAGGTCATGATGGGACAAACTTATCAAGCCAAGAAATTTAGACTCTTTTGGAAAAATGGTGAGCCAATGAAGAATTTTCTGCAGGAAGAAATTGTGATCAGATTACATTTTGGAAAGGGCATCTGGAAAGCTTTGGAGAAGACAGATTAAGAAAATGAGTCAAATTTGAAATTAGGAGACAAGTATGAGGGCCACTGATGGTTGAGGGAGATGGTGAAGAAAAGTCCAGTTTAATTTATTTATCAATTTAGTCAGCAGATGATTAAAGTTTTACTAAAGAAAGTGTCAATGGAAAAGGAGAGGAGAGAATGAATTTGACTTTCTATGTAGCAGGGAGGTTATCAAGGACAAAGAGGAATCTAGAGTAAGTCCCAGGTTTCTATTTTGTAGAAATAAATAGGGAATAAAGAGGAATCACAGACTGGGAAAAAATTAGTTTTAGACTGTTTGAGTTTGTGATATCCATGGAACAATAAAGTCAAGGGATCCCACAGGCCAACAAGCTGGAAAGAGGGTTATGTTTGAAATTTGTCAGCAAATAGCTATGGTTAAAACCATGAGAGTGGATGGGATTGTCAAGGGGGTAAGATATAAAACACAAAGAGATAGTCAAGGGCAATATTTTGAGACATGTGAAAATGAGAGTCTACAGAAAAGGGAAAAAGTAGAAAAAGAGAGAGGAAGAATGTCATGTTATGAAAGCCAGGGGAGGAGACAGTTTCAAGAATAGAACAGTGACAAAGAAACCTGATGGACAAAAGACGAGGAGCTATAGAAACAGTGTTCTGTTCAGTAGTGTCTTAGTTCATTGGTGCTGCTATAACAAAATATGTGAGACTGTGTAATTTATATGCCACAACAACAGCATTAGAGTTTTCTGAATTTTTATACCTACTTTTACCTGTGAATTTTATACCCTCATAATGTTGTTACTGCATGTCAGTGTCCTTTCCTTTCAGATTGAAGAACTCCCTTTAGCATTTCTTGTAAGCAAGGTCTGGTGGTGATGAATTCCCTCAGGTTTGTTTGTCTGGGAAAGTGTTTACCTTTCCTTTGTGTTTGAAAGTTAGCTTTACTGGGTATACTATTCTCAGTTGACAATTTCTTTTCTTCAGTGCTTTGTCATTCCACTCCCTCCTGGCCTGTGGTTTCCACTAAGAAGTCTGTTGCCAGACAAATTGGAGTTCATATGTGTTGTTTTCCTTTCTCTTGCTATTTTTGGGATTATCAACCTTTGAAAGTTTTGTTATTATATCCCTTGGGATAGTTTTATTTGAGTGAAATATGTTTGGCGTTCTTTACTCTTCTTGTACCTAGATATTTATATCTTTCTGTAGGGTTGAAAAGTTTTCTTCTATTATTACTTCATGTGATCTTTTTACCACTTGCTCTTTCTCAACTCCCTCTTGAAGGCCAATGACTCTTAAATTTGCCTTTTTGAGGCTATTTTTTGGATCTCAGAGCATTCTTTATTCCTTTTCATTTTTTCTCCTCTAAATGAAATAACCTGTATTCAAGCTCATTAATTCTTTCCTCTGCTTCATGAATTCTGCTGCTTTAACCCTCGAATGCATTTTTATTTGGTTCAACTAAAGTATTTCTCACTTCCAAAATTTCTGTTTAACTTTTAAATAAATTATTTCAATCTCTTTGTGAAATTTCTCTGATAAATTTATACACTGCTTTTAGGTGTTATCTTGGAGTTCACTGAGTTTCTTTAGAATTCTTATTTTTGAATTATTGACCTGAGGGCTCACATACTGCCATCTTGTTGGAGTCAGCCACTGGCTCCTTGCTTTATCCATTTGGGAAGGTTATGGCTCCCTGTTTGCTAGTGTTTTTTTTTGAATGCATATTTGTGTCTTCTCATTGAAAGGTTAGTTATTTATCCCAGTCTTGATTACCTGGGTTGGTTTGGTCTGTCTAGTGATGTGTGTTTAGAGGTTCTATACTGGTTGCCTGTTGAGTCCCCTTAGCCCTAGACAGCTGCCTTTATTTTAACACTAGATGGTGCCCTAGGTCCAGGTTTGCCATAGCTCTCACACAAGCTGGGAGCACTGCCCATTCTGGATTGGGGGGAGGGGTCTCAAAGAGAATGGCCCAGCTGTTTTGGCAGCCAGCTAGGAGTGTATGCCCAGAAGACTCATGAATGTGCCTCCTACAATGTGGTGCTGGCTAAACCTCCTCTCTGACTGGGTATCTCCTTTGTCTTCTGCTCACAATTTTTTGCTTCTCTATGGCTTCAAGGATCTTCACAGCCTCAGCTTTAAATTGTAGGTTATTGGTTGTGATAATCTTGGCACTAGATAGTTGATTTTGGTTTTCTGTGAAGGAGCTTGAAGCCAGCTTTCTTCTACTCCACCATTTTTGTAATGTCATAACCATAGACTGAGTAGCTCATAAATAATATAAATTTATTTTCTCACAGTTCTGGAGAAACTGGCAAGTGCAAGATAGAGGAACCAGAAAGTTTGGTGTCTGGCGAGGGCTGCTGTCTGCTTCCAAGATGGTGCTTTTCGCTGCATCCTCCAGAGGAGATGAACTCTGTATCCTCATGGTGGAAGGAACAAAACGGCATAAGAAGCTTGAGCTAGCTCATTCCAATCTCCTAATACCATCACAACAGGGATAAAATTACAACACATGAATTTTGGAGGATGTTCATACCATAGCAAGTAGACTCCACTTTCTCCTAGCTTCTATCTTTCCAGTAGTGTCCCAATTTCTAAATCAATTGGAAGGGCAGAAGGCAGGAGAAAGTGGAGGCTGCTAATACACATCCTTGCTCCCGAGAAAGAAAGATGAGAGATACAATGGTAGCTACATAAAGATGCACTTCTAAGTAAAATAATTCTCTAGGATGGGAAAGAATAAGTAGTTTTAAAGGCTGATGAAAAAGATTGAGTAGAAAAGGAAAGTTTGAAGATAATTGATCAAGCAAGGTTGCTGAGGAGCCAAGAGTAAGCTGTGGTAGGGCTACTCTTGAACAGAAACTTTTCCTCTGCGTGGTGATGTAGTGAAGTTTCGGAAAGAGAAGAAGAGAATATTTGAAAATAACGTTTGGTAGCCTTTATTTTCTCAATTATTCAATGAAGGAAATGGAAAGAGAGAAGAAACAGGTCAAATACAAATAGAGCATATTTTTAGAGACCCCAACTGAGATCAGAAACCACATATTCTAGTAGTGTTAGTTCATACTGTTTTGACATTCTCTTCACTATTGTGCAGCCCCTAGATACAAGCCACAAGTCTCAGCTTTCATATCAGTTCATTAACTGGACCAACTACTGGCCCAATGTCCAAAACACCAGAATCTTTCTTTAATTTGTTAGATAGGCTACCAGGTGCCTATCAGATATCAGAGCCAAGATCCAGATCCTGTCAAAGGGCCAGATGAGAGAACTGATATTTAAAAGTGTCATCTGAAAGATTATTACCAACCTCTCTGCAAAAAGTAGGTTTTCAGAGGCCACCCACAGTGGCTCATGCATATAATAGCAATGCTTTGGGAAGCTAAAGTGGGAGGCTTGAGGCCAGGAATTTGAGGCCAGCCTGGGCAATATATTAAGACCCCATCTCTAAATAAATAAAAAATAACTGGGCATGGTGGCATGCATCTGTAGGAGGCACCTGTAGGTGGAGGCTGAGGAAAGAGGATTACTTGAGCCCAAGAGTTTGAAGTTGCAGTGAGCTATGATGCATTCCATTATATTTTAGCCTGGCCAATAGAGTGAGATCTTGACTCAAAAAAAAAAAATTAGATTTCCAGAATATTACACAGTCAGGATATTACATGCCTGACTTTGTTTACTCTTCCTGAAGAATTGCCTTTTGTAAGTTACATGTTTTAATATATATGTAAAGGGAAGTGACCCCCCCTTCCTCCCTGCCGTAGGTATACAGCTAGTGCTCAACTTACGACCACGATTGATTCTGACAGACGGGTGGTAACACGATTTGGTCGTAAGTTGAGTAGGCTATATGCACGCGGAGATGGTAGTGCTGCCGGACGCTGGTCCGCACTGTCGTACGCCCAGCTGGGCAATGTTTGCGCTGCCAGACGCGGAGCAGTCGTGGCTAGCGATTGTGGTTGTAAAGTCAAATGGTCGTAAGTTGCATAGGTCGTAAGTCGATCAATACCTGTATATCGCTACTGAAATTTCTGTATGCTATGAAGCAGATGGTAATGACAGGCGCAAAGTTTTTTTTTTTTTTTTAAATTGTGGAAATGGGAGGTATCTTACACTCATAGTTTAATATGCCAAAGATTGGAGATCTAATGCGTACAGAAAAATCCTGGAGCGTTGATCATATAACAGAGGAGAATCATGTTTTTTCAGATTAATTGAAATTCCTTTCTTGGCTCAGATGCTCACTCATTCCTGCCCTCTCCTTCTTACTGCATTCTGGGGCCTGTGATGAGGCTGTCTGAATGATTTGTCCCTTTTGACAGGGCGTATGTATGGCTGAAACATTCTCTCTTTCTTCCATGTTCAACATCGACATGGGTGCCTCTATGGATTTACAGTATAACAATCTGTTTTCCTCTTTTCTCATCTTTAAAATAAAATAAAATCTGAGCAAGGTGAATCTGTTTCTAAAGTGACTGCTCAGTGACAAATGGAGAGGAAGCTTGCTTGTTACCCATCTTCTAACTTCTCCTGGTGTTCTCATGTGCTTTCCAGGCAATAATTACTTGTAGTCTGAAGCCAATTTTGTTGAATGTTCTAGGTAAGTTCAGTACCTATGATGCTGTCTTCTACTTCATTATCCTTTGCCCTAAGGGCAACACAATTTAACTTGGGAAACTGAGCTTGATATAGGATTAGAAACCAAAAGACACCCTATGTCTCTTAAACCTGTTAATAAGATGGTGATTCAAAGCTGGGCATGGTGGCTTGTACTGGTAATCCCAGCTACTTGGGAGGCTGAGGCAGGATAATCGCTTGAACCCAGGAGGCAGAGGTTGCAGTGAGCTGAGACCACACCATTGCACTACAGCCTGGGCAACAGAGCAAGACTCTGTCTTAAAAAAAAAAAAAAAAAAAAAAAAAAAAAAAAAAACATGGTGATTCAATCACAGAGAATAGGGGGAGGTGCTATAAGTTGATACACTGAGGAATGAATTACTTTTTGGCTAAAAGTACCAAATTTGAAACCATGAAAAAGGAAATTCAATTTTGGTCTACGTCAGTACATGCTAAAGGTAAGTTCAGTATAAAATATCTTTGATGTGCCATTTTAAAAGTAAAACCTTACTTGTAAAGAAATTGCCTCTTAAAAATGAAAAAGTATCGAGTGAGTAATTTTTTGAAGTGCTTATGTTCTCCCTTTCACTAGGTTATTTTAGGCTTTCCTAGATACAGAGGAATGCAGTCAAGGAGTGTTCTCAAACCTTAGTGTTCATACAGATCACCTGGGAAACTTCAATTACGGATTCTGACTTAATAGGTCTGGGGTGGGCCTGAGCGTCTGTGTCTCTATAGGCTCTCAGGTGGTATTGAGGCTGCTAATTTCTGGACCACAAAATGGATAGAACCTCTGGAAGCCCCTTCTCATAATGTACTTCCTATAACAGTGCATTGTAGATGCTTTCCCATACATCTAAAAATTATTTCCTTCACAGTCATTTATATGTCTAAGGGCAACATTACATGATTCTCACATAGTCAGAAAATGGATTTTAAAATGCGAAAATTTAGAAAATTATACTAAAGATATTTATCTATTCATTTCTTACCTTCAATGATTTAAAAAATATGCATTAGCTCATCTGAATACTTAGTGAATGTAGCATTGTAGTTAATCAAATTTCTGATTACATGAGTGCTTTCTCCCCCTAGAATACCTTGTGCCCAAAAAGTATCTGCCCTGGTGAAATAAAAACTGCTGGAAGATAAGAGCCTAGTTTTGTTTTGTTCACTGATATCTTTTCAGCAATTAGAGCAGGGATTTGGACACTGTAGACACTCAGTACAAATTTGTTCAATTGAATTAAGCATGGAAGGCTTTTGTTTCAAACGCCTTTTCTGCGCTAGTAAGGGGTTTGATGATGTAAAAGCTTACAGGGCTTCACATCAATTTTTAGTGCCTAGTACTATAAATGTAACTGAAAGAAGATAATGGATTATTTATTTAACTTCCAAGAACCAAAAACCTTAGAAGTTTTTGGCTTTTACTAAATTTGTTTTACATTATTTTTCTTTTGATTTACTTTTTTCTCATCAAAGTGAAATACAGCCAAAAAAAAAAAAATCCAATTACATGTTTTGTGGGTAGGCTCTATGTATTATCACTCTTCCCTTTTACCCCTTTTACATTACATTTACTGGCAATTAAAACTCACAGATGGGCTGGCCGTGGTGGCTCATGCCTGTAATGCCAGCACTTTGGGAGGCCTAGGAGAGCAGATGATGAGGTCAGGAGATTGAGACTATTCTGGTCAACATGGTGAAACCCCATCTCTACTAAAAACACAAAAATTAGCTGGGTGTGCTGGTGTGCACCTGTAGTACCAGCTACTTGGGAGGCGGAGGCAGGAGAATCTCTTGAACCTGGGAGTCAGAGGTTGCAGTGAGCTGAGATTGTGCCACTGCACTCCAGCCTGGGTGACAGAGCAAGACTCTATCTCAAACAAAAAACAAACAAACAAAAACCTCACAGATGTTATATTTTTCTCAATCTCTTTCTTTATATGAATATCGGTATCTAGTACCCTCTCTTTCTTTTATATTCTAGTGCCCACGGGCAGTGAGAAGTGTACTGAGGATGAGGATCCAGATTTGATATCCCTTCCTCTAACAACACCACCCATGACCTTGGATAAGCCAGGAAACTGCTTTACGTCCATCCTTCCTGCCTTTCTTACAGGCTTCCTATGAGACCCAGATAGCTGATGTGGAAGTGCCTTGGGAACTGTATACTTTTATATACATACAATTTGCTGCATTACATTCTGCCATAGCTTGTATTATTGTTTTCTCATTTTCATCATTAATAATTCCTCCTAGCCTCTACGTTTACCAGTTATAAACAACCACGGTTACTCAGCATTTATTTGAAATGCTAGATTGTATGCTAAAAGAGAGTATCTAAGTCCTTGATTTGAAAAGAAAACTTAGATGTGAAGTGGCACACAGCTAGTTACTACAAGATGCATGACTGTCATTGTAGACCAGCTTTTTCTCTCTACAGTCTCTGAAGGATCTACTGATCATTGACATTCACTTCTTCACATGCTCTGCCTACTGCCTGATTTTCTTGTACCCTTACTTTTTGTAGGTTGGCTCAAAGGGTAACCTTATTCATATCAATAAACCAACAAGTTTATCAATTTATTTTACAAATATAGTTCTACTAATTGTTAGGTATTAGGTATTAAAAATGAATCCAGGTGTGCAGAGGTCAATAAAGTGTGCTAACATATGCAAATACCTGTAAAAAATTATCCAGATATATTATAGTACAATAAAATAATATTTTTCATGTTTCCAAATTTTATGGGTGCCCTGCAGTTCTTACCATTGTTTCTAGTCCAGATGGAGGGCTAAAGAAAGGATTATTGCCACATCATTGTGAGAGGGTATGAGGTCCAAGGGAGGGACAGGTTACTTCCAGTGGGGTTATTGGGTAGGTATTTGGAATAGATGGCATTAAAACTGGGTCTTACATCATAGATAGTCTTGCAAATGCAGAACTATGTGGCAAAAGAATCTCACATCAATAAAATCATGTGAATCAAGGATCCGAGTAAGGTGCTAACAGGTATGTAGAGAATGGTGAATTGTTTAATTCATCTGGAGCAGAAGGTACTTAGAGGGGAGTTGTGGAGCTGGTTGGAAAAGTGGATCCAGATGTCAGAGTGCTGATAATGTCAAAGTTTGAATTTGTCTTTCATCTGCTTTATTAGTCAAAATAGAGTAGACCCTCTTTTGAGAATTTCTCCCAAAGACTGATAAATAGGGATTTATTTTTACCGTTTCCTGCCCACTCATTTTTCTGCTTCTTTTTTTCCTCCTTGTAGCATTTGTGTTAGAAAGCAACACCTTTGCAAGGAAGCCACCTTCTTTGTTTGTCTGAAAAAATGTCATTAATCATACAGTCCATTTACATTTCCAGAGCAACATAAATATTTGATTTTAGGAAGGATACAGGCAAATGTATTGCAATGTTTTGTAGCTAGAGTTGCAGCCTCTGTGGACATGTGGCCCGCCTCTCAGTGAAGCAAAAGGCATATCACAAGCTGGTTTCTCAGCTGTGAAATGCCACTACTTAGGTCACATGCCTCAGTTAAAAAAAAACAAACCCTCCAGGAGCAACGCCTTCTTCTTGGCAGAGAGGCATGCCACCTGTCACCCAAAGCTGCTGTCCCATCTAGCATCATGCACAGATAACTTTGCTTCACTTCTGCATGTGGGGAGGTTGTGTTCTCTGCCTTTTGCAGTGTATTTCTCCATGGCATTTATCTAGTGGAGAAATCAGTTAGATATTTATTGAATTGGGGATTATTGCCCATACTTATCAGACAAATCTTAATCCAGAAGAATGGTTATAACCTAGGATGGCACTGGGTGAAAATGTGAATTGTGTTTCATGTGAAAGATGGCATATGACAGGCATATTTCCACCTGACACCTAGCTATGATGCCACCCTTGGTGACAGAGCAAGATCACACCTTATGTAACTCCTTAATAGCATGCATGGATTCCTGGAAATCAGCTTTAGTGAACACATTCTGGTTCCTTAGAACCATGCCTCATCAGCTCTTAAGGCATAGAAAACAAGAAACATAATTCACATATTTACAAGAGGTGAAGCACTCCATACAGCATGTACCATATTTAAGATTTCCTCTATATCTTTGTAAGATCTGATATGATGTTAGAACAAAGTGTTTGATTAATGTTTGTTGAATGAATAACCAAATGGTGTTTTGCTAAGAGACAATCTAATATGAGAGTTGAGCTGTCCAGGGTATTGGAATTCCTTGGCTTTCTGTTTCTCCAGGAAGGACCTATGTTAAACCTCACTGGGTCCTACTTGCATGACGAGATGCAGGTTCTTACTGCCATAATAATGCCATCTGGGCACAAGTGTAATGCTTAAGAGTTACAGCATTTTCCTTTGCATTTCTGAGTGGTTCCGAAAAACCCATATTAAAACATATGCTTTCCCAAAACATTTCAAATATAATTCTTATTTTGGCCCTTTGTTTTTGTTATTGGGTAATTGTGTTCCCCAACAGCCCCCGCTAAAAAAGTTGGAGTCCTAATGCCTGGTATCTCATAATATGAGCTTATTTGAAGATATGGGCTTTACAAAGCTGATTTCAATGATAAAGTTAAAATGGTATCATTAGGGTGGGCCCCAATTCAACATGATTAGTGGCCTTATAAAAAAAAAGACAGGCACACAGGAGGAACACAACTGAAGATGAAGATGGAGATTGGGGTGATGCATCTACAAGCCAGGGAATGCCAAAGATTGTTAGCAGCCGCCAAAAGCTAGGAGAAGGCATGGGGCAGACTCTCCCTCATATTTGTTGGAAAGAACCCATTCCATTGACAACTTGATTTCAGATTTTTAGCCTCCAGAACTGTGAGAGAATAAATTTCTGTTGTTTAAGCCACCCAGTTTATGGTACTTTGTTACAGCAGCTCTAGAAAACTAATACAGTTGTTTTGACGTTATTATATTGTAAGACCTGCTCTAGGTTTTGGTACTTTCCGCATGGGCTGAAAAAAACTAGTGTTCATGGTGCAACAGATGCTCATCTGTTTATGGACTATTAATTACTTGACTTTTACCCTTTCCCTACCATGTGAACCACCACTCTCTACTCATAAATGGTAGGTACTATAACTCAGATGTATGTTATTGTGATGGCTATTTTTTTTTTCTTTTTGAGACAGAGTCTTGCTCTGTCAACAGGCTGGAGTGCAGTGGTGTGATCTTAGCTCACTGCAACCTCTGACTCCCAGGTTCAAGCAATTCTCCTGGTTCGGCCTCCTGAGTAGTTGGGACTACAGAAGTGTACCACCACGCCCACCTAATTTTTTGCATTTTTAGTAGAGATGGGTGTTCATCATGTTGGCCAGGATAGTCTCAATCTCCTGACCTCATGATCCGCCTGCCTCGGCCTCCAAAAGTCCTGGAATTACAGGTGTGAGCCACCGCTCCTGGCCTGTGATGGCTAATTTTAGGTGTCAGCTTGACTGGATTAACGAATACATGGATGGCTGGTAAAGCATCATTTCTGAGTAGGTCTATGAAGATGTTTCTGAAGAGAATGATATTTGAATCAATAGCCTGAGCAAGATTATATCAATAATGATATAATCTAAGGGCCTGGATAGAACTGGAGCTGGGATCCCCCCTTTTCTCCTTCCCTTGCATGTTGGAACTCCAGGATTCCAGATTTTGAACTCCAGGACTTGCACCTGTAGCTGCTTAGATTCTCAGGCCTTTGTCCCTGGGCTGAGGGTTATGTTATCATCAGCTTCCCTGGTTCTCAGGCCTTTGGACTTAGACTGAGTCACACCACTGGCTTCCTTGGTTCTCCAGCTTGTAGACAACTTACTGTGGAACTTCTCAGCCTCCATAATTGCATGAGCCAATTCCCCTAAGAAACCTCCTTTCATATCTATCTATCTATCTATCTATCTATCTATCTATCTATCTATCTATCTATTTATCTATCTATCTATCCATCTCATGTTGGTTCTGTCTCTCTGGAGAATCTTGACTAACACAGTTATTATTATTAAAAAATAACAATGGCAGCACCATGGATTGAGTATTTATTGTGTGCCAGGCATTGCAATTGTTTGATGTTCATTGATTCATTTGGTCCTCTCAATAACCCTAGAACATGGGTACTATTAATATTCTTGGAAGCTTAAAAATTATTATCTAAGTCATACAAGTGACAAGTGGCAGACAGTGTTCAAACCCAGTCAGTCTCATTCCAAAGCCCAAGTGTCTGACCATTACATATAATCTGTATAAGGAGACACTAAAATTCATAACAGACTTATGAATTTTGAGCTGGATATTGTCAGCATTTTTAATGTCTAAGCAAGTAAGAAAAATATAAATAACCAGTGCAAAGACTGTGTTACTGTGAGTGAAAGCATAGTGTTTAAGAAAAATTAGGTCCTGGAGCTGTATTGCATTCAATATGCCTGTTCTTGTCAACCAGGACATAGCCCAGCTCATCATCAATTTAGAAAAGGATAAAATAAACACATACTGGGTCTTCCTTTTCAGTTCCCTTCATGTTCCAGAATATGCATCTCTCTAGAGAAGGCATTTCTACTGTAAAGCTGGCTCCTGTTTGGCTGCAAGTGACAGACAGAGGGAGGCACTGTCAGAGGGTAAGAGTAACTACACGCTGATTTGTTTTAAAGCACACCTGATTCTTGAAAAACCTTCAAACTTGGTAACTTCTGAAAACAATGATAAAAATACATGACTTTTTTTTTTCCTGTGTTTAGAACAATGCTGTAATTAAAAGAAAAAAACACATCCATATTTCTAAAAACAAGGGATATTTTTCAGTGGGGAAAGGGGAAGAAAAGCTTTATCATCTCTTTGGAAATTTTTAGGGCGTTAGTAATGGGGAGTACACTGAATTTTTAAATTTGACAATACTCTTAACTGCTCATTCTCCAAAGCATAATGTACACACTGCCAATTGATTTTCTAATGTAGTGTTAGTTCATGCAGAAGCCAACCTCTCTTATTTACTCCCTAGTGTGATTATGGGCATACGGCTATGAGATTCCTGTTTGTTTGTTCATTTGCTTTTGTGGAAGGAATTCAGGTATTAGGCTTATTTGGTTGGACCAAATAAAGCTAATGACCTGTGAACCTGTGATCTAATGAGGAGGATACATAGAATCTATGACTTTCTAACAGAGCATTGCAATCAACCCTTCCTGGGAAGGTCTACCCATCACTTTGGCTGTCCAAAAGAGCTACTAGCCTTTTCAATTCTGTTTCCTCCATTCGTAGTTATAATTCAAGCAGACATATAATAAAAAGCTTGGTTATGAAGGAGAGGGATTAGCAGTTAATGAGACTTAGACTCAGACACACCTGCTTTCTTACCCTATCTTTGAGCCATGTGACTTTAGGTGAGTCACAGTCTCTCTAAACCTACTCTTCAAATCTGCAAACTAGAGATTATAATTGTACTTATTTCTCATGCAGTTAAACAAAATAATGGCTGGCACATAATAAGAACCCAGTAAAATACATATACATACACTTACAAGCTAATAAGTGGTCATCTGATATTATGTATCTTACACTGGTTAGCTTCTATTGGAAGTGACTTCACCTCCATCTGTAAATATGATATAGTGCTCATCCTAAGTCTTCTGCAGAGACCTACGCTGCAGCTAGCATAGAATTAAATTTATTGGTAAAGGGGAAAAAAGGAGGTTTCATATGCAGAATAGTCTGAGAGCCTCTTAGGCATCTAACTGCTCCCCTTTCTTGACTGATTTGCATCTGGAAAATTTGAAGTGTTTAATATGCTCCTGTTAAAAGGTAATGCCTTTGGAAAATATAGCACTTAAAGCTATGATCATTTATGACCTCAGGATTTTCAGATAAGTGTTTAGGGGATCATGGCAGAGTAGTGCCTATAGCTGAGAGCCAGTCCTTCACTGGCCAGTTGGAAGACATCAAAGGTTATTTCTATTTCATAATTGTTAGTTGATTTTAGCTATGAACATATGCATAGCATTTCCTGAAGGTTTTGGAGAATCATCTTTAATCATCATCACCATTGTTTCCCTAGCACCCTTATATAATCTTCTTGGTTTATATAAAGTAATGGCTTCTACTCTGTACAAGGTTGACATTTGAAAAGGCACTGGGAAGAAAATACTGGCCGTAAAGGATGGCCTAGGCTGAAGTAATACCAACAAGATCACAAGGCTGAAACCAGACATTTATAATGCTGCTTTTAACTTTCTAGAGAGTAGGATATATCTTATATCTCTTGTGATTCATATAGCATCTACTGCAACTTCTTGTACACAAATTGAAAACGTTAGTTGAAATAAATTGACCATTATAAAATAGGCATTTGTCAGAGTTATGAGGCTGGAAGGAAAACATATTCTTTGTCTGAGGGAAGGAATTAGAGATTGGGGGCAATTTCTGTAACCAAACTTTCCTCAATATTATATTTACCTTATTACATTCCCTTTTCTTAGTCTTCTATGGGCCATACAGTTAGCCTCTCTTCGATTTATAAATTAACTTTCTACTTTTTTTGCTTAGGGCACTGGTTGTCACTTCTGGCTGCTCATCAGATTTATCTAGGGAGCTTTAAAACTTACAGATGCCCAACCCCAGCTGTGGAGGCTCTGCTGGAGCCCAGAATTCAGACTCAGTTGTCCACAGCCCTTCCCATGGGGAAAGGGATGGGGAATTAGAGAGAGAAGTGGGTGGAGAGTGGGTCTGGCATTGCAAATGTACAGGGTGAGCCTGCCTAGTATCATCTAGTATCACCCATCAGATTATACTCAGCCATGGGTCTCCCGGCCATCCTTGTGCACATGAAGGATGTACCCTCATTAAGGCCTTGGTGCTGGCTGTTTCTTCTAGCTGAAATCCACTTTCTTCAGCTATTTTTGTGGCTGGCTGCTTCTTTTCATTTAGGTCTTAATTTGAATATCATTTCCTCAGGAAGTCCTTCTCTATATAAAGTATAACCCTTTACCTCTCACTTTCTGTATTTTGTTTACTTTGTGACGTTTCCTACCATTGGAAATGATCTAATTTATGCAATTCTTTACATATTTGTTGTTATGCTCACCTACTAACAGGACACTGTTGTATTTCCAGAACCTAGAACAGTGACTGATACCCCCAAAGCTTGCAAGATACATTTTTGAAATGAATAAACTCAAGATTTAATGTTTATAGCAGGAAAGACAAATATGTGACTAGATATTGCTAAATGACTTATGGTATCCCTTCTCCCAGATTCTGTAACATAGTTCTCAGCACAGTTCTTACTCATCCATCATTAGCCTCCAGATGAAACCTTTTTTTATACCCCCGGTTTAAAAAGTAATTTTTTGTACTTTTTGCGACTAGCGCCCTTCATTTAGGAAATTAAGTCTCAAATAGGTTTAGCAAATTTTATTTTTTATTCATTCCTTTAACTCATTCATTTAAAAATATTTATTGAGAATTTAGAATACAAGAAGCAAGATTTTGCACAAGGCTTTGCTCAATATGTCTCCAGAACTTTAATTTTGTGTTATGCTTGGTAGTAACATATTTTTAATGTACATTTGCTGTATTTAATTCAATAGAAAGCTTGAAACAGATATATAAATTACTTTACATGAAGCATATATAACAAATGTAGGTGGAATGATTATAGTGTAGATTATAGGATCAACTTAGAGGCTGAAGGGATTTCAGATCATCTATTCCAGTGACCTCATTTTGCAGATGGCGAAGTTAAAAACCAGACATATAGTTTGTTTTTCATGAATGCTTGGAGGATGAATTAAGGACTGATGGACTGAATCCTGCTGAATGTCATGTGAGTTTTTTTTGGCACGGCAGATCTCTGAACCCAGTTCTCAGCCCAGGGCTCTTTCATCCTCACCTGTGATTCCAAAATGCATGGGATTACAAACATCTGGGGATATTGCAAAACATGCTGCAAATGGTGTTCTGGGACTCAAATTTTTATAATCCCCTTCCTCCTTAGGTAATTATTTTGCACAGCCAGATTTGGGGACCACCACATTAATATATGAACGTGCCTCAGTTTTAACTGAAGAGATAAGGAGGTTCCACATAATGAATGGAGAATATAGGACTTTCAGAGAAACCCTTTACTTTTTGCTTAGCTACACAGTACCAGTCTGAGCTAAATCTCAATAAACTAAAGACTTGCTTCAGACATTTAATTAAATCCAAAAGTTATCGAATATGAGAGATAAAAAATGAGTAAGACATACTTCTTAATATAGAGTCTTTAAATCCTGCTTAAATAGAGGACAATAAATTACAGAACTTTGATATTCCCATGAATTTTAGATAATCATGATTTGTTGGGCCGTCAGCAACATGTCTTATACCTTGCAAGATGCACGGGGATGTTTAATTTGTTATGATTTACTCTTGCACGAAAGCATCAGCTTTTTTACTTAAACTCTCATGGAATTATCTACCAGTACTCAAAGGACTTTTTCATTATTTACGTTCTCTGGATGAATGGAGGAAGAAATGGAAAGAAAGCATCATATTTTATCTCTCTCTTATTTTCAGATTGAGCAGAGATAATTTTATTATATAAAAATATCATAATTATATGAGATTTAATTTTTCTATGGAGGTAGCAAGCTTTTTCCATAGCAAGCTCTGCTTTTCCTAACCAGCTTTCCCTTTCTATAGCTTATATTTAATCCAAAAGTATCTGTCAACAGTAAAAATTCTATCCATACACAATTCTCTATATGCTCTTCACAGGATGTTGGGCCTAACATATTTTATATCGGGGGCATAGGCATTCATTTCTCACATTTATGGAGAAGAGAAAGGGAAAGAAACATTTTAGACAGTCGTTAGACTCCAAGAGGCATTAGGAAATCCAATATATACTGGGTGCAATGTGTAATACATGTAGTTTTGTCAGTTCTGTCGTATATTACACATATAATGTAATTCTCCATTAAACATTTTTTCCTGAGAATGAGAAATCATTTCATCTAAAATCAAAGTTATTCTAAAATCATGACTTTCAGTTCTTACCATGTCATGTTAACTTGATTATTCTTTCTTTTGTAGATACCAACTTGGATTGAAATTCTAAATGCAAATTCAATGAGTCTTTCACTGAGTGGTGTGTGTTTGTATTTGTGGGGACAGAATTGAAGGGCTGGGGAGGTGTGCTTCTTTTCTGACAGCATGTAGGCAGCATGTAGAGCAATAAATAATTTCCCTCGGCAGCTGTAAAGATGGGAAATATGTGGTTACGTTTATAAATCAAATGGGATATAAATGATTGCCCACAAAAATGAAAACATAACCGTAATGAAATAACTTGAGGAAATGAAAGCTGGATTGCCAGTAGGGAAAGAAATGTGTATTTACTTTAGTTAGTGAATTTTAATGAATTATATTTGTACACATAAGCTTATTAAATAAAAAGTCAAAACAATTGAAATTACTCAATCACTAAATTGATTTGAAGGGAAGCGGTTAGAGACTAAGCAGTGAAAAAACACCTTCCAACTGATTCATTAGTTAGTTAACATATTTACTGTTTATATGAATTCAGTCTCACTTAAAACCACAGAAAGAATGCTTTCAAAAATAGTCAGATTAGAACTCATATTTCTCACCTTGGTGGCATAATGGGAAAGTTGACATGTTTCGAATGTAGTATCTTTCTATATAATTAGCTATTTTTCAAATTTATTTTTCTAAAACCATCTTTCACAGGACAACCTGGACACAGAAACCAAAAGTTCTGATGTTTACAGGGACACACAGGTGAAGCTAAAAAGATAACCGTGCAAGAACCTGAGCAAGCAGAAACCACCACCCTCTCCAGCCAACTGTGGTCATGGGAGAATGTGGACCTGCTGTTGCCAGGTCTCTTATTTAAAGAAAAATTAGAAGTCAGAAAGTATATGTGAAATGTCCCTGTTTTTACACTGCAGCAACTAATTAATTTTTTGAAACACCATATACACCCAACAAAACCTAACTGTGCCCAAGCTGCTAGTTTAAGAGCTCTGCCTTAGATAGTCAAGTGTAGTGGTAGGAGTACAACTATGAGAACTGGACTTCCTGGGTTCTAACTAAGCAAGGATTTAATGTAGTAAGCCTTGGGCATATCACTCTTTTACTCAGGGTCTTCTCATTTTTAAAATTAGTGATTTATGCCAAATGACATGTAATTTAGTAGCTTTTAAACTTTTACAGCATCTATGCTTTCATAAGGAACAGTAACTGATCTTCACAGTCATTCACATTTTCATTTTCACTGTGAACTATGCAATTTCACCAAATATTTGAAATCTGCCTACTATTGGCCTCTCTGAGAGTTGTTTATGAACGTTTGTTGAAACTGACCAGAGAAAATACTGTCAACTTGTCTCTGAGTCTAAGCAAATTGTTAGCAGGGTTTCAGTACTTGGCTATCTCCTGCTGTAGTAAACATATTAATAAGCTCTCACCAGAAGAACTGTGAACAGATGCAGTTCTTGAAGACACAGTGTCCTTGTCACATTTACTTGTCTGTCTCTCGTAGTGAGTAAGACTTGCTTGTGGTATCCTAGTAAATATTCCCTTTTTATGTCATAATCAGATCATAGTTCATGAATTCAGTAGAAAAGTCATTGTAACCAGTATTTTTGATTCACAGAGCCTAAGCCATAAGGGAAGATACACAACGACATGCAATGAGAACACTTTTCATCTTTCTCGTCCTGTCACAAAATTTCTTTTATTTTATTTCACAATTTCTTGGAGCCAGAAATAAGAATTGTACATTGTCTTTGTATACACTTTTCAATGTGGAACTTTAGATGCTTCAAATACAACAAATGCATCTAGACAACATCTTATATCATAAATTGGGAACTATCCCCAGTGTAGTGGAACAACCTAGGCAGCACAATTAAGCACTTCTGTCTTTGCTGGTAACTAGCTGAGTAACCTTGAAAACCGCATATCTTTTTGAATTTCCATTTTATCCTTTTATAAAAATGCCACTTTAAAAAATGTGATAGGGTAGTTGAGAGGATCACAAGAAAGCAATTAGATATGAAAGTGCTTTGCAAAAACTTAAAGCACTGTATGTCAGTGAGATAACATGCCAATCAATCACTCAACTCATTCAAACATAAGGAATGGAAGTACAACTTGAATAAAGCAGCTTGTTGAATGTTGCATGCTGCATTCAACTGACCTCCTTGTTCTCTCTGACCATACCTTCTTTCCCCATTTTAAACCATGTTTTATTTCTCAACTATTTAATTAATTTGTGGCACTGGGTATATGGAATCAAACTTAGAACCTCAGAGAAAAAGATTTGATCTGTTCCCTGAAGAACTCTAAAGAATATTACTTCAGATTTACTTTAAAAAAATTTTTAAAGAAATTTATATTCATAGGCTTTTGGTGAACAGGTTGTATTTGGATATATGAGTATGTTATTTAGTGGTGATTTGCGAGATTTTGATGCACCCATAAGCAGAGCAGTGTACACTGAACCCAATTTGTATTCTTTTGGATTTACTTTTTTAGAAGAATTATGTATTTAATATTCTTTTTTTCCCCTTCTCTCTGGACTTCTTCCAGTTTTTCCACATTAGTGTTAAAATTGAGGACTTTGGGTGATTATAACATCACATACAAAATTATGTAGATAATGCGCTGTCATCTTCTTTTTGCATACTTTTACATGATAAACAGTTTTCTAAGTTTCTACCTAGTCTCAATATTCATGATTTAGAGTGGTGGCATGATATTTTATAACTGGCTATACAGGCATATCTAAGAGATATTTTGGATTCAGTTCTAGACCACTGTAATAAAGCAAATATTGCAATAAGTGAGTTATACTTATTTTTTGTTTTCAGTGCATATTAAACTTATGTTTACACTATACTAAAATCTTTTAAGTGTGACATAGTATTATGTCTAAAAAATGCGTACCTTAACTAAAAAACAATTTGTTGCTAAAAATGCTAATGATCATCTTAGCTTTTAGCAAATTTTAATATTTTTTTGGTGGTTGAGGTCTCGCCTTGATGTTGATGGCTGCTCTGATCAGGGTGGTTGTTGCTGAGGTTGTGGTGGCTGTGGCAATTTCTTCATATAACAATAAACTTTGCCACATCAATTGAGTCTTCTTTTCATTAAAGACTTCTCTGTAGCATGCCATACTGTTTGGTAGCATTTTACCCATATTAGAACTTGTTTGAAAATCGGAGTCAATCCTCTCAACCCCTGCTGCTGCTTTGTCAACTAGGTTTATGTAATGGTCTCCCATCAGTTCATAGCATCTTCACCAGCAGCAGATTTTGTCTCAAGATACCATTTTCTTAGTTTATCCAGAAAAAATAACTCTTCATCTGTTCAAGTTTTATCAAGAAATTGTATTAATTCAATCACATCTTCGGCCTCCACTTCTAATTCTAGTTCTTTTACTGTTTCCAACATGTTTGCAGTGACTTTCTCCACTGAAGTCTTGAACCTCTCAAAGACCTTCATAAAGGTTGGAATCAGCTTCTTCCAAACTCTTAATAATGTTGAAATTTTGAATTTTGATCTTATTTATTGAATCCCAATTATACTTAATGGCACGTGGAATGGTGAATCACTTTCAGACGGCTTTCAATTTACTTTGTCCAGATCCATCAGAGAAATCACTGTCTATGGCAGCTATAGCTTCATGAAATGCATTTATTAAATAATAAGACTTGAAAGTCAAAATTACTCCTTGATCCATGGGGTGCAGAAGGATGTTGTGTTAGCATGCATGAAAACAACATTAATCTTCCTGTACATCTCCCTCAGCACTCTTGGGTGACCAGGTGCATTGTTAATGAGCAGTAATATTTGGAAAGGAATCTTCTTTTTTCTGAGCAGCAGATCTCAGCAGTGGGCTTTAAATATTCAGTAAACCATGCTATAAACAGAAGTGCTGTCATTCAGGCTTTATTGCTCCATTTATAAAGCACGCAGGCAAGGTAGATTTAGCATAAGCTTTAAAGACCTCTGATTTTCAAAATGATACATGAACATTAGTTACAACTTAAAGTCAACAGTTGCATTAGCCCCTAACAAAGAAGTCAGCCTGTCCTTTGACACTTTGGAGCCAGCATTGACTTCTCCTTATTAGCTTTAAAAGTCCTAGATGGCATATTTTCCCAATATTATGTATTTTGTCTGCATTCAAAATCAGTTGTTTAAAACGGTCACTTTCATCAGTTATCTAGGTAGATTTCAATAACTTTCTGCAACTTGTACATCAGCACTTGCTTCTTCATCTTGCAATTTGATGTTATGGAAATAGCTTCTTTCCTTAAAAATGGCTTCTTTCCTCATGAACCAACACCTTCGAGCTTCAAACTCTTCTGCCGAATCTTTCTTACCTCTCTTAGCCTTCATAGAATTGAAGAGTTAGAGTTCTGCTCTGAATTAGGCTTTGGCTTAAGGGAATGTTGTGAAAGATTTGACCATCCAGATCACTAAAACTTTCTCCTTAACAGCAATAGGCTGTTTCACTTTCTTATCATTTGTGTATTCACTGAGGAGTAGCACTTTTAATTCCTTTCAAGGACTTTTTCTTTGCATTCATAACTTGACTACCTTTTCGGTGAAAGAGGTCTAGCTTTTCACTTATCTTGGCTTTCGTCATGGCTTCTTCACGAAGCTTAATCATTTCTGTCTTTTGATTTAAGTGAAAGATGCGCAACTCTTCCTTTCACTTGAACATTTAGAGGCCATTGTTTGGGTGTTTTGTTTGTTTTTAATTTTTATTTTGGGCTTAGGTGTATGTGTGCAGTTTTAATATATAGATAAATTGTGTGCTGTGGGAATTTAGTGTACAGATTATTTCATTGCCCAGGTAATAAGAATAGTACCCAATAGGTAGTCTTTTGATCCTCACCCCCCTCCCACTCTCCACCCTCAAGTAGGCCGTGGTGTCTGTTGTTCCCTTCTTTATATTCCTGTGAACTCAATGTCTAGCTACTATTTATAAGTGAGAACATGCAATATTTGGTTTTCTGTTCCTGCATTAGTTCACTTAGGACGATGGCCTCCAGCTCTATCTACATTGCTACAAAGAACATGACCTTGTTTATTTTCATGGCTGTATAGTATTCCATGATGTATATATACTACATCTTCTTTGTCCAGTCTACCATTGATGGACGTATAGGTTGGTTCCACATCTTTACAATTGTAAATAGAGCTGTAATTAAAATATGCATGTGGGTATCTTTCCGGTAGAATGATTTATATTCACCTGGGTGTATACCCAGTAATGGGACGGCTGGGTCGAATGGTAGCTCTGTTTTAAATTCTTTAAGAAATCGTTTTGCTTCTTTCTGCAGTGTCTACATTTCCAGCAGCAGTGTATAAGTGTTCCCTTTTCCATGCAACCTTGCCAGCATCTATTATTTTTTGACTTTTTAATAATTGCCATTCTGACTGTTGTGAGATGGTATCTCATTGTGGTTTTGATTTGCATTTCTCTAATGATCAGTGATATTGAGCAATTGACCTAATTGTAATATTATTGTGTCTCAGTGAAAGGAAAGGCCTGTGGAGAGGTAGAGAGATTGGAGAACACTGAGGCAGTGGAGCCATCAGAAAACACACATTTATTGATTAACTTTATTGTCTTATCTAGGTATGGTGTCCCAAAACAGTTACAATAGTGACATTCAAGATCACTTATCATAGATCATCATAACAGATACAATAATAATGAAAAAGTCTGAAATATTTCAAGAATTACCCAATTTGAGAGGGACACAAGGTGAACACATACTGTTGGAAAATGACCCTCATAGACTTGCTCTATGCAGGACTGCCACAAACCTTTAATTTGTAAAAATGCAATATCTCTGTTTGCACTTTGATTTACTGCACATCACAGATATTGCATTTTTAGTGTCTGTACTAAAATGCCCTTTGTTTTAAGCATTCAGGATGTTTACAGTTTTTGGTTTGTCTTTGTTTTTCCTTAAATTCATCCAGTAGTGTGCTACTCTATAGAAAACCAGCTTTTGAGAAAACAAAAAACACAAAACAAAACAAAACAAAAACTCCTAGCCTTGATTTGTACCATTTGCTAATTTCATGTTGTAAATTACTCCTACCATGCTTGATTTCAAGCTACTGATTTTGTCATTGAATGGGGAGTTGGGGTAAGACATGCCTAAGATCACTTGAGTGTATAAGCTACTTTAGCACATCACTACATGGTACTATGAAGAACATCTTAGTACACATGGAGAAGAAAAAGGTCTAAGTACTGCATCATAAGCTTACAAGAGACAGACTATATTTAATGTTTGCATAGTATTATATGCAGTGAATACTCTATGATGTATAGATAACATATAATACAATTTCCATGGTATTTTTCATAAAAAGAATAAAATAAATGTATCACTAGTCTTTCAATATTTTTTCCGTTTTGCTTTTTATTTAGTTACAGAATTTTTACGCACTAGTCTCAACTTTTTTTCTAATTAGTAATGATACTTTTATCAATTATTATATAGTTAAAATATTTCAAAACTTACTTCAGTTATGTTTTATAACCTATTTTTCATATTATAATTCTTACTTCCTCTCACAGTCTATATTATTAATTATTTTGCAGAAAAGATATTTTGATATCATACTTTCTGAGATGTCACATACCAGAGTCCCTCAAACCTATGAACATTGCTCCATTATCTTTTAGTAGACATTGTTACAGACGAGTCTGTCAAATCCTAATTTTATTTCTTTTGGAGGTATGCATGTCCTCTTTCTGCCTGGTGTTTGTAGCAGGATTTATCTTTGTGAAGGCAGTAACATTTGCAAGTGCATATCTAGGTTGTCAAAGTCTTTTTATTTATGTCATTTTGTGCATAACCTTGTAAATCCTCCCAGTTTCCAAGCCTTTCTCTGGTTCTGGTTGTTGCTCTTTGTGATTAATTTTACTGCCCCATTGCTCTGTCTTCTTTGGTGGTAGAAGTTGCTATTCCATTGTTTTGAATGTATCTTTAAAATTTTCTTATCCTTTCTAATCTATTTTTGTTCTGTATTCAGGTTTGTCCATTTTATCATCAATTTATTTTTCTGAAATGCCTATTTTGCTATTTTTCTTCCTCCAGTGTGACTTGTTTTTGGTCTATTACTCTGTTTTTCATTTGTCTATAATCTGCTCTTATCCTGGCTTCCCCTCAAATAAAATATGGGCCCCCTAAAAAAATGAGGTTCAAAAACCTCATTTTTCAACATTCGGTACGTATTTTCTAAAATTATTTTGTATTTCTTCAAAAAATGATTTTTGAGGCTCTCCCTCATTCTTGCGATGCCTTTACAGAGTTGTTCCTTTATTTTTGTGCCATAAATGTTCTTTAATGTATCCTTGCAGACCATTCTTTTCTTTTTCTTTTTTTTTTTCATCTTTGAGGGAGGCTAAGTCCAACTGGATCTGACAGTCCAAAGTAACCAACAAGCACCTTGGCCTAGACTTTTCTTAGTGCTACCGTTGTTCGCTCCTCTAAGAGCAACCTCCTCTGGCAGATTTGAGGTTGGAGAGCAGGCTGATTTCAATGCACCCAGCATAGTAGCCTCCAGTGCAAAGTACCACCAGAGCAGTGCCTCTATGAGATTTAATTTATCCTCCTGGCTGTGAATGAACTAATTAGAATTCAAGTTAATGGGAAAATTCTTTGAAATGTGTTGACAGATCTATGATTGCTAGTTACACTGTTTTTAATCCAGTCTCATCAATTTGGTAGTTTGTAGAATTGTTGATTAGATTCAACATTGAAGATTATTGAAGATTCAATTCCACATTGATATAGATGTTGAGATTATTTTATTTGTGTTAATTGTTTTCAAGACTTACTAAGATTTTTTTCTCAATTCAGACATTTTCTTGGAGATTTTAATAGGCATTTGGGAAAAAAGCTTTCTGTTACTTTCATTTTCTTGTTTCTATAACTTAGTTTCTACATAATAAAAAAATTACAGAATTTCATTTGTTTGCTTTTCTAAGTCATATTACAATTATTTTTCATTATTCAATTCCACATGCACAATGAAATCAGGTCATTTCTTAAAGCTATAGTTTAGGCTTTTATTCGAGCACTGCAGCCATTCATAGACTACATGATATTAATACCATGTATTACTTTTAATATTATGAATCCATACTGTAGTTCTTATGTTGCATACTGAAGTAAAGGGCAGTCATGCATATCACATCAGAATCATTGCAAATCCTTCATTTATAGAATAGGAGTTCATGATATTTAAATATATTGCATATTCAGGTACAGCCAAATTATTATCTATGCTAATTAAGAGATGCACAGTCACAGAAATGCAATGAAATCGGGAAACTATTTATGTGTTATTTTGGATTCACATGTATTATAACTTTTGACTTGCTTCATATTTGGATAACTACAATCTCACCTAAAGTTATATGCAAATTAACTTAATTCTCAGAAAATATACCAGTTGCCTAAATTAGCATGCTAGTCTGCAACAAGAAAAAGAAATCCAGGATATAAAATTTGAGGTACATAACTCTTAAAATAGATAATCCATAAATTGTTAAGAATTCGCAAGTCTTCTTTATGAATCTGTAAAAATTTCTGGAGTAATGGGCATGTGTGTGCACATGTATGTACATGTATATGTTTGTGTGTATCAAAGGTATAATTAATGTGAGACTTGTAGCTGTATTTTTTCCATAGTATTAATTTGAACAATAGAATTGTTATCTGGCTTTCATCTGAATACTTTTAAGTCTACTTTTATGAGTTACTTTAACCTAACTTAAAATTATTTCACAAATAAATACATTAACCAATATGAAATTTAAACTAAGCCCTGCAATTCTGCACCAATGTTTTAGCCACGCTTTCTCCATTTTCAGAAAATATTAAAACATATAACATTTTTGTCCAAATCCATTTGAATTACTTTTTTGCTAAAATATGATGATGTTTTTCCTGATTATCAGTATGTTGTATCTGTTCTACTTCCTTGATGCACTAATTTTTAATGTCTCACAAAAAATCAAAATAAAAAACAAGGGGTCAGATTTGTTATTTTTATATCTTATCTTTTTATAAATATTTGATGAGGCTAATATTTACAGAATTTTTCTTGATTTTGAGTCTTAACAAACCATCAATATCTAAATACTAGATGGCAATTTGCATACTGTTTGGCCTTCTTGAAGATGATTGCCAAAGTTGCTAGATAATCTTCAAAGCCCTGAATTTTTATCTTGCTTTTCACTTAAAATATTTTTTCTTATAAAACTGTTTTAACATTTAAAGAAATAGAATCACTCCATAAGGCTGTGTCATCTTTCAGTTATGAATTCTTCCTTGATCTTTAAACAGGACCTTCTTAAATTATACCCTGTAAAAAAAGTATTCAGCCTACTGTTGGTCCAAATCCTGACCCTGCCACTTCCTGGACAAGTTCTGGAACTTCTCTGTGCTTCCATTTCTGTATATGTAAAATAGGGATAATGATCATACTTATCTTTTAGGGTAATTGACTGACAAGCACATGAGATAATACCTGGCACACAGTATATTGTTATAGAGTTAGCTGCCATGATTATTACCCATTTTCAGTGCGAGTGAGATACCCTGAATAAACTACATAGCAAAACAGGACAACTGATGCTGGGCCTGACCTGTTCAGCCCTGTAAGCAAGGATAGAAGCAGGGTAGACCACTCCTGATCCACATGGAATGAGATTCCCAAAGTAAAGAAGGGAATTGTCCAGATAGGATAAGGCAGAAGGAATGTTGGGTAAGTACAAGTATCAGATGTCGAAATGTTAAAGGAATCATAAAGGGGAAAAAGAATGTATTGTCATTTTCATTAGCAGAAGTACTATTTTGCAAAGGAAATGTTAGTCTTGCTCTATGTGGTTGTAGAAGTTCAGACTAGGACATGCATATAAGATGTGCAAGAAGTCAGATTCCTGTGATTCAAAGGAAAATAAAACCTGACTAGAATTCTAAAATTGAACTGTATTGTAAGGCTGCGAGATGCATGTTGCTTCAGCAGGCTTTTATTTTTTATTTTTTTCTTTTTCCTTTTTTCAACGTTTATTTTGGAATCAGAGGGTACATGTGCAGGTTTCTTACAAAGGCATATATGAGTGATGCTGAGGTTTGGAGCACAAATGAATCTATCACCTAGGTAAGTAAGTATATTACCCAACAAACAGTTTTTTCAACCCTTATCCTCCTCCCTCCTTCCTCCCTCTCTTGTGTCTATTATTCCAATTTTTATGACTATGTTTACCCAAATTTTAGCTCCCATTTATAAGTAAAACATGTGGTATTTGGTTTTCTGTTTCTGAGTTAGTTCATGCAGGATAATTCTTTCCAGTTGCGTCCATGTTGCTGCAAAGGACATGATTTTGTGTTTTTTTTTTTTTTAATGGTTGTATAGTATTCCACACACTACCTTTTGTTTATCCAATCCACCATTGATTGGTACCTGAGTTGATTGCATGTTTTTGCCATTGGGAATACTGCTGCAATGAACATACAGGTCCATGTGTCTTTTTGGTCCAACAGTTTATTTTCTTTGGGGTATATACCAGTAGTGGGATTTCTGGGTTGAATGGTAGTTGAAGTTCTTTGAGAAGTTTCCAAATTGCTCTCTACAGTGGCTGAACTCATTCACATTCCACCAACAGTGTATATGTGCTCCCTCTTGGAGAGGGTTTTTAAACAGAGGTCTAAATCACTTCTTAGAGAACAGATTTTACATAATAATAGGGAGAGAGAGCGAAAGAGAGAACACACAGTAAATGCATAGTGAATATGACTAAATCTATTCTAAAAATGTGGGACATTTAGGGAAAGAGCTCAGGTCTTTGAGAACTTGCTCTATTAATGATTGTATGATACTCAATCTTCCAAATTTCTAATAAAATGTTAAGATATTTATTCAGTTTTTGACTTCTCTAAGCTATAGTCTTGATGTAATTTTATTTTTGTCGTCACATTTAAACACATAAGTATAATCCTTGCTAATATGTGCTTATCAGAGAGTTCAGAAATGTAGCTAATTCTCAAAACCCATTTTAGTTAATACTTCCAATTGAACTAGTGAGTTTCTGTATTATACCCTGACTCTGGCATTAATGAATTTCACTGAGAGAACAATTTGATTAATTGATCTCATGTTAGTAAAATAACTAAATTTGCTCATCAGCAATGAGAATGGCTGTATTCCTTACAGACAGTAACACATGAATTAGAAACTTGGTTATTTGTGTATCACTCATCTGTGTATTCAATATGATGTTTGCCTTAAATCTCCTGTGAAGATAGGTAGGGTATAAATTAGATTTGTGTTTTATTTTAGATACCTTCAAGCCACTATTATTGTAAAAGGGTCTAAGACATATATTTTGCTTCTGGGTAATAATTTGACAGTAATTTAGAGAGTCAGTTACTAAACATATAAATGTCCTTTTGAAGTGTTTAAAATTTTTGGAATGGAATGGGACAATTAAAAAATTAAATATGCTTATCTAAGTAGGAAAGAGTTAATAAATAAATAACCAAATGATCCTCAGCAAAGTAATTTAAAGCAAACTTAAACTATTTAAATGGTTTCAAAACACCTATCTACCACAAGTTCATAGTTATACAAATAAAAGTCTAGGATAAGGAATGAGTTTAGATTTTTCCTATTTTTGAAAAAAGGCTACTTATGTTCTTAAAAAAACAAATCAAACAAAACGACAAAATAAGTTTCCAAAGATAAAGATTTGAAAAGAGAATTTCTCAAATTATTATGCAAATAATTCTCAAAATGCTGTGAAAATAGTTTCCCAAACCTGATAAGTTTATATTGTGACATGATAAAATGAAATATAACTTTTGGAATTCTCATAATAAAGAAAATAATCTAGCTTTATCTTTCTTTTCAGTGATTTTATTTTGATCCATTCTAATCATGTAATTTCAGGGATTTAGGGGAAAAGTTGTAATGCCCTTTGCATTTTAAGAGGTTGCTTATAGGCCGTGCGGTGGCTCACGCCTATAATCCCAGCACTTTGGGAGGCTGAGGCGGGCAGATCACGAGGTCAAGAGATCAAGACCATCCTGGCCAACATGGTGAAACCCCAACTCTACTAAAAAATACAGAAATTAGCTGGGCATGGTGGTGTGCGCCTGTAGCTCCAGCTAGTCGAGAGGCTGAGGCAGGAGAATTGCTTGAATCCAGGAGATGGGGGTTATAGTGAGCTGAGATCGCACCACTGCACTCCAGCCTGGTGCCTGGCGACAGAGTAAGACTCTGTCTCAAAAAAAAAAAAAAAAAAAAAAAAAAAAATAGAAGGTTGCTTATAGCTTACCTACAAAACAACTCTGATATTTGGCAATAATTGTTAGAATTCATGGAATGTGTAGTTTAAATATCTTCAAATAATTTAAATAATTATTTAAAAAACCTTCAAATAATTTTTTAAAGACTTTGTCATTGTGTTAAACAATGTCTTTGCATCCACATTTTAAACTTTATTCCCCTATTCTCCTGAGGGCAAAACTAAAATCTGTTCACAAGATAGGGAGAAAAGAACAAGGAATGTGGCAAGTCATGAGGATGGTCTGTTTGGAGTTAAATTTCAGGTGACTGCTGACCTACAGAATGAATAATCAGACAATTGTTAAATTATTTGTCTTGGAAAATAGTAATTGCTGCAAACCTAATATAATTGCTGCTAACTGGTACAGCCCATCCAGTTGAGAGTAATATCAGAAGAGGCTCATTTATTTCATGAGTCAGTATAAAGGCAAATAATTGGCTTGAATATCTTGAGGACGATTAAAAAGTAGCTAAATGCTACTTTGTGATTTTAATTACTTACCTGAACAAAATAACATTTTTACATAATAGCACCTCCTCATTTAAAAAGCTACTTACTTAATCCAACAATCCTTTAACATCAATTGATACTTACATATTTTAAAAATCATACTTTAAAAATATAAACCACATTTTCTTTTAAATTTTTAATATAAAATTTATGTTTCAGGTTGATTATATGAATTTTTTTGCTTCTTGACTTATGCGTTTCTTATGAAGCTTACAAATTCCTAAATCTCTGAACTGATAAACTTATCTTTCTATGTCAGTGGTCCCCAAACATCAAATCACATTTTGACTTTTGAAATATAGAGATTATCAAACTTCTTTGTGACCTATTGAAGAAGAATATCTAGAAGCTGAGTCCCAACATTCGATTGCTTTTTAAGTTTCCTGGTGGCTGTGATCGCTTATATCTTGATCCTGTACAACACTTCGCATCTTTGAATCTACTTGTTATTTTTGAATATTTTATTAAATATCCTTCATCAGATTGTAAGCTTCTGAATGACAATGCTCATATTACATTACATTACATTATATTACATTACATTACGGCTGAGTTTTTAAAAAAACTTCTAAAGTAACTTTTATATGTTAAATATTTCAAAAACTTATGACTGACTCTAGATTGTATTATGAGTAGCAGGAATATGAAATCTCTTAAAAATATACAGATAAGGTTTTGACATGTTTGAAATGTCTTTTATTTTATTTATAATTGTTAACACATATTATTCTGACTCTCTGGAGGCCAGGTTTCAGCTGTAGTTAGTATCCAGTCCATAAATTCTTTTTAGAATGTCCATCAGTTAAGCACTCTCGACTGTGTTTAAATAACACTGTCAATTCCAAGTTGAATTTAAAATACGGTACAACATTTTTATGTAATGAAAGATTCCTAACCTTAGCTTAGGAAAGCTGTGAAAACTACTGGAAAGCCAACGAGGCAATCTATGTTGTGACTTTTTTGTACTGCCACCACTATCATCAACACTCTTTCCACTACCACTATTTTTTATGATATGCTAAATGCTATACAAGGTATTTTAAATATACAAGCTCATTTTATCTTCATAATGACTCTATCGGGAGGAGGGAGGAAATCGAGCATTAGATAGTTTCAGTAGCTTAGCCAAGGTCATTCGGCTATAAGATGGAGCGGGATTTAAACCAGATCCCCAAAGCACACCTTGGCCCCCCTAATAAATGCCCCCAAAGTCTAATAAAAGTGTTTATCTGTTATACGCCAATTTCCGTGTTTGGCCTTGGAGCAACCAAAATACCTAGGACCTGGTTGCTGCCCTTTGGAAGCGTAGAATCTCAGAAAAGTTTCTGAAAACACGTCTTCATCTTTCTCCCAGTGCTCTTAAAGTTATTTTTTTTCTCTAACAAGTTTGTTGCTCAGTGGTGGTCACCAAGTCCAATTTTTAATGTCATATTAAAATATCCAAGAAAGCTGTCATAAAGCTGAAAACCTAAAGAATGTGAGAGAATTTCATTAGGAAAAAAATAGGCACATTTTGAGCACTCAATACACATGATTTTATTGAATACTTATGACAGTCTTATGGTATGCACTTTATATAAGATTTATGAAGGGAAAAAATGAGACTCCTAGCGATTAAGAGATATGGCCAAGGCACCTAACTTGTAAGCAGAGATGCCAAGATTTCAGTCTTATCCAGTTGCATCCAAGGCTTTTGCACTTCCAATTGGATCATGGCATCTCCCACATGGTTTTGGTACCGGATTTCCCTTGGGAGCCTGAGGTTTATAGAGCAGTAACTTTTTCTACTATACCAGGTAAATTAGTAGAATCTAAGTTAAAATAGATTCACTGTACAAATATATAAAATTAAGATGTAGCAAACCAGACTTAAATAAATGTGGTTAGACACCCTTCCAGTAAGGAGTGTTTCTTAACTTATTTTGTCAGTTATTGACAGCAGAATCTTGATCTTAGTAGTCATTCAGGAATCCACTTGGATTATCAGGAAAGACTTATCAGCTTGGGACTTTATGACAAAAATATTAGTTGAAAATGGCTTAACCCACACAGTGTAATAACCATTAACACTTCACTGAAACATAATGACTTGTGGTAATTAAAGTACTACAAGGCAGAGTTTGGTATAAACTGCTACTTGTAATTCACTAAGGAACTATTGAAGTAATTAGTCTATGGGGCTTGGAAATAACATGCTTTTTGTCTATCTGGATTTCTCTTCCAAATTTGCGAGTCATTCTGTTTGTTCATGCTGTTCTTGTCTCATCCTGGTCTGCTTCTTTGCATCAAGGTTATTACATTGACAGGAATTTCTTGGGTTTTGTCCATGTGATTGTTTTTCAAAGGTCACTTAAGTATAGCGTTTGTCTCTTCTCTTTAAAAGGAAACCTTCTCCTGAGATACTTTCTGTTAGACAACTTCCGTCTGGTTCTTCTCTTTGGTATAGTGCACTAGCACTGTGCTGGGCTGTTACCCAGGACCTGCATATTCTTTTCTGTGGTAGAAGGAAGGGATTTTACTTTGCTTATTTTCTGGTAGAAGAAGAAATTTCAAATAGAAATCTAAGCTAGAAATAGATTTCATGTTATCAAGAACTATGGATGAATTATCAACTTCATGATTAGTATTGTTATATCTTCACTCACTTAGGCAGTTTTACTATTTAATCATATTTCCCCTAAATTCATGTGGGCTTGAAAGGCAAGACTTTTTGGAAGAGCACGGTTTCTTTAGGAGGCATGAAGCATTACTAAAATCTGTTACTTTTTAGTTGTCTCATCTTGGGTCTCTGAGATGGAGATTACACTGCGGGAAACTTACAGGAATGTTCTTGAAATCCACACATGCTGGGGACGGGGAGGAAAGGAGACAGGATAAGGTTGGGGACTGTGGTACAGTCACGACAAAACCTCGGCCAACCTGATAGCAAGCTCTGAAGCTGAAATACTGTACCCATGAGAGTCGTATTTGGTTAGGGTTAGGACCTGGGCCTTTATACGTGTGTGTTTACCAGTCATTCAATGGAGGCTGCTACTGAAGTTAGTATGACCTTGGCTGAGGCAACTTTTTCAATGGAGGGAATTCTGGAAATAGATTAGTAGCTGAGAGCTGTCCTAGTAGCTGGAGAATAAATCCCTCAGTGCTAAAGACAGGATCTTGGCAGCACAATGCAGCACTCGTGACACTAGCATTTCATGAAGAAGAAATAATGACATAGATTAAGCCAATCTGTCTCAGCCATTTCAAACAATTCCTCTTTTTGATAAACATAAAACTTTATTTTGATAGACTTGCCTGAGGAAGGCGTGGTGATACTCTGGTTGATGATCTGCATTCTTTGTATCTATCCACTGGACAAGAATATAACCTAAGCCCTGGTATTCATTAAGAGACTTCTTTTTCTTTGCTTTCCTTCTCTCCTAACTGACCTTCCCAGATACTCCCATTCAGGAGTCTGAGCTGTAATACTTCCTAATATTTTTCTGCAAAATGACCAGGATAAATCTGTATAGTGATGTTGTGATGTCCCTCCCTTTTTTCATGCATTGTTCTATAATATCCTGCACCAAATGCTCACAAAAGATCAAGTGATTGATGTATAAAGAAGAACCAATAGTTAACATTTTTTACTTTCAAAGGTTTTTAGCAAGATTCCACATCAAAGGCAAAGTAGATAAATAAACAAAACCTAAATCTTATTGTTTTGGATAGAGTACTAATTCAATTTTTTTTTTTTTTGCTGTATGTATTTAAGGTGTATGACATAACTTAATCATTTTTATGACGTCAAATGGCATATATAGCTATTAAATACATATTATATGGACTCTATGTTGAAATATGGGGCTTATTAATTTATGCCAGATAAAGAAGGAAGAGATTGTGTGGGTGAAAGAATCAATTATAAAACAAAAGACAATGAACTGCTAAGGGTTCAAAGGAAAAATTGGTGGTAAAAGCAGAAACTCTCTATAAATTCGTGAAGATGCTTGATATAGTCACTGGCAAACATCCATTAAGTATTCTTGATGTGCTCTGCTGTGTATACTAGTTGCCTGGGATACAAAGATAAATGGAATTTGCTGTCAACCAAATTACTATTTAGTGGTAATACACAGGTAAGATGTGCACGGGGTCTCAGCGGCCACGTGAATTTGTATACCTAGATGCTTGCACTTGTAGGTAACACTCCTCAAACTTTCCTGCTTCTACTCTGTCTTTTTTTGCGGGGGGATGATGATGATGATTATATGTTAGCTAATAATCTATAAAGGAAATTGAATATTATATAATAATTATAGTAATGTATCTCAGGGTGTGCTTATTGGGTCAGGATATTTATTACTTTGATTTCAGAGACTAGGGAGAAATGATGGATCTGTAAGGAAAAAGATAAACTTATCAGCATGCCAAACGCCATGGTAGCTTGTTGACCTTGTTGGCTAGAAGGGGGCTGAGGCTTAAGAAGTCAAAACATTTTCAATATGAGTTAGGACACACATTGTTAAAGCATCCTTTCTTATAAAAGGAGAGGATTGAACTTTCAAGTAAGGCATGTTGTAACCTCTTACATGGTTGATCTGAGGTAAAAGCCAAAAGACTCCACCACTTGTTTGCTATGCAAATGGCCAAATTGTTAAACTTTACTTTTCATTTGTATTTTGGTACTAATATTTGGCCTATTTATATAGGAAGATCAAAGGACACAAGCATATACGAATATATTTTTAAAAATCTGTTTAATATACATACACAAGCATATACAAATATATTTAAAGCATAATGAAAATGCACTAAATTATAAAATTATAGATTGTAACTCTCCAAGTGTCATCAAAGTAGAAAATTCAAGTGTCATTGTAGAGTGTTGTCTGCAAAACTGGTAATGATGGAGGAAATATGACAAAAAGCTTTACAAGTATTATAAGTAATAATTAAAATGACCACAAGAATATTAGGCATTATTTGGAAAGGCACAGGGAAAAATGGCTACAACCGAACAAAACCTTGTGTATCTGTATCTGGAATGATGAAATTCTAGAGCTGCATTTTAAGAAAAAAAATAAACATGTGGATCACAAAAGTAAATGGCCACAAAGGTAATCAGGTAAATGTAGAGATGTCTATATCTGGAGAAAAAAGAAATACAGACACTATTTAGAAATACTGATAGTAAATAGTCTCTAAAAATTGGTAGTTAACATAATGTATGAATTCAAATCTATAAAAATCCCCAAGATTAAAGATCATGTGAATGTTTCATCAGTACAGGAGTACTGGGTTTGGGGAGCAGCTATCCCTTGATGTCTGAAAGAGATACTGAGATAAAAAGAACTACTTAACCCCAGAGGTCATTATCCTGGGGGAAACAATGTACCAAATGTTGCTGGATGAGAGATGTCAAGACCAGATTGCCTCACATCTCTTCTCCTCCTCACTAGAGTGGGGTTGGAATAGTGTGGGCAAGATTGTGCAACTTCATCTCATAATCGTTGAGGGATGTACATTTCCATGTTTTGCCTGGTTGTTTCCTAGTCACCTGCTTTTTCGTAGGAGGAGTTTAAGAAGAGTAATAAGGCTGAAAATGTGTGACTTCCGTGCTCCTTGGCCTCTCAGTCCTCAGGCATCCCCCATGCCTGAGAACATACAGGGTTATTGGGATTCCCTCAAATTCAGAGTCACAAATCCATGCCTACATTATTCTCCACCCAGAGGCCTGGAAATCTTTTCATCTCAGAATGGATTTTTCAGTCGTGGGGTATTTTGTGAGCATTTCCCTGTGCCCAGGATTGCAGTCACCTTTGGCCTGGGTAGTCACTTCCTGGCAGGTTTCTTTCTTAAGAAATTGTTGTTTGCTTTTATAAGTTGATATCAAATGCATGTTACCCAGTAAGCCTTATTCTTACATTTCTTCGGCCCTTTTTGCTTTTGACTGGAATTACTTGGACTTTTTTATAACAACAATTTTTATTGAATAGTTGAGAGTAATAAATTTGACACAACTATCCCACAGGCAATGCCTATTTACTTTTACATAACAGTTTAATGACCTTAAACCATGGTTCTGTGACAAGTTAGAGAAGTCCAAAATACCTGTGCAAAATACATATAATCAAGGGCTGTGGCAGCTTAGTGAAATACATTTATGCTGCCACATAAGAGCATTAAATTCATAGAAACTATAATCTGCTTTTCTTTCTATGTCTATTTTACATCTTTTTGCCTTTTATCATTTAAATAAGGATCAATTTTCTAGAGTTTATATGCTGTGAAACAATGTAATCATAAATCATAAATTGGGTTCCATTGATCTCAGTGCTCTGTTGCTTCCTGATAGTATTCCATCAGGAAGAAGAATTAGATATCTGTCTTTGCAAATGACAAGGAGATATTTGATATACTCCAGAAAAGAAGATACATTATTACCTTGATTAACAAAGCAAACCCATAGCACATTTATTGTTAGAAAACCCAGTGTTACCCTCTAAAATAATAAAAAGCACAACAATTGTTCCTTATTTATTTAACAATGTATTAACTGATCATCTACTATTTCATCAGGCACTGTACTAGCTCTCAAAATTCATCAGTGAACAAAATTCTTCATCCTCAGAGAGCTGAAATTCTCCTGGAAAAAGATAATCAAATAATAGATAACTAAATTATATGGTATTTCAGAGACTACAGAGCAGGGTGATGATGATGGGGAGAGCTGGAGTGGGTTACACTTTAAATAAAATGGTGAAGATAGCTGCATTGAGGAGGTAGAATCTGCATGAAGGATTGGAGATGAGCGTATTCGTTTCCCAGGGTTGCCATATCAAAGTGCTACAACTGGAATAACTTAAAATGATAGAAATGAATCGTCTCACAGTTCTGTAGGCTAGAAGTCTGAAATAAAGCTGTCAGCAGGGCCATGCCTCCTCTGAAACGTGTCGTAGAGAATCCTTTGAATCCTTCCTTTTTTCTTCTGTTTCTGGTGCCTCCTGGCACTCATTGGCATTCCTTGGCTTGTAGCTGCATCACATCAATCTCTGCTTTGTCTCTTCACATGGGCCTCTTTTGTGTGTGTGCGTCTTTGAATGTCCACTCCCCAACTTTTTGTAGGACACCAGTCGTATTGGTCTACTCTAGTGACCATAATCTTAACTTGATTACATCTAAATAAGGTCACATTCATAAGTACTGGGAATGAGGATTTCAATGTATCTTTGTTGAAGATCAAACAATTGTGTCCCAGTGGAGGACAAAATTTTATCTATAACTATGATATAATTAGCCATGCAGGTATTTGTGTTTGGGTCCCAAGGACCAGTACAAAGGTGCAGGGGAGGCTGCATGACTGGTGTGTTTGAAAAACTTCAAGGAGCTAATTTTTCTTGCATAGAGTTAGTGAGGAATGGAATAAAGGGCATGAAGTCTGTGAAAAACCAGGAGACAACCTGGCCAGGGACTTGTAGGCCACTAGTAATCTTGGCTTTTTAATGCGAGGTGGAATAGGGAGCTTCAGGGATTTGATTTATGTCTTAAATGCTTCACTCTGTCAGCTATGTTGAGAATAAATTACAGAGAGGAAGGAAGGTGTAGGGAATGTGATTAGAAGCAACCTGATTGCAATATTTCCGGGAAGGATGATGTGGGCTTGGATCAGGGTGGTGGCAGTAGAAGTGGTAAAAAGTTGCTGGTCTGGTTGGATTCTGGGTAGATTTTAAAACTGTAGCTTGAAAATTTGCTGATTGTTTGGATGCAGGTGTGAGAAAGGAGTCAAGGGTGACTCCAAGGACTTTGACATGAGTAACCGGAAGGATGGAGTTACACTGAATGATATGCAGAAGCAGTGGAGCAAATCTGGAGGCAGGATCAGAAGCTCCATTTAGGTCATGGAATGTACAAGCCGCCTTTTTAACTCTGCAGTGGAGAGGCTGAATAGTCAATTTTGCATAAACAGTTGTAGTCGAGGTGAGAGATCTGACAGAAGAGCTGCCTCTTGCCAGATAGTGTTTGTGCAAATTAGCACCAGGCAGTTCTTCAGGATCAGTGACTCTCTGGGCCAGAGCTTCTGCTTTGCCTGAAAGCCTTCACACAGTGTTAGCCCTGCTTACACATCCCTGTGAACTACATCCAATAGGACATTTCTTTCTTCCCTACTTCATAGAAAGCCAGGTCCTGGCTTTTCATCCCTCTAGTCAGAATGACCTTGGACAAGTCTAGAGAGGGTAGGCATGTAAAGGTAGTGGATGACAGAGCCTGATAGTAGGATATTTCTGTTATTTTGGAATTTGAATAAAAAAAATTAACTTACCTTTCTCATTTTCAATTAAACTTGTTATAGATTTCATGATTGAAGCTACAGTATAGAATGAGGATACATATTCAAAACAAAAATATTTGGGGCCTGATTTTCCAAGCACTAGACTTGAAGACCACTGTGAATTTTGGTTCAAATACAAATATGAGCTATGCTTACCATATTGCTAAGGCATACACAGACAGATATAGGCAACACTTCTATTCCTTCCAAATTTTATTTGGGTGGGGCACTTTCTAGGGAGACAGGATAGCTAGCTCCACCTTGGTGGTTTCAGTCAGTGGCTGCTTTGTTCCAGAGGCATCTTGTGCACTCTTCTCCCTACATTGCTTTTTCCGACCTTCCCTTTCCCAGCTTCAATTCAGCACTCAGGAGACACACATTTTCCTCAAAACAAAGACAAATTATGAAGCAAAGTGGAGCTGTAGAACACGCACTATCTGGACTGAGCATCACAGATGTCAATAGAGTCACGCTGAACTTTGGAAGGGAAAAATGTAACAACCGATTACCCACTGCTTACAAATATTGGAAAGTTAATTTTATATCTGGATCATGAAGGGGGAAATACTTAGCCTGAATTGTTAGGCAATTCAGACAAAATTTCCTTATGTTTAAAGATTCTTTCCAAATTATCTAGCTCACTTATTTCTACAAGTATTTGCTAAATGCCCTCATATACCAGGCCCTGGCATGCGCATAGAGCTAATTCTCTATTTCACTGTGGTGGAAGGGCTTGGTCTAAGAGGTCAAGACAGGGCAGAATCAACTCAATGTTGGCTGTAGTGCTTTGGGTGAGTGAGGAGGGCAGCTAATGAAGATGGCAGAACCAGACGAGGTGTGAAGCTGAGAAGAGGAAGAAAATGCAGACAGCCTAACGGTGCACCATATTAAAATGAGGCACTGAGTTTTGTTTCAACTCCTTTGACAAAGCAGATTCTAGCTTAGTTGACACATTCAACAAAATATAAGCAAATGAACACTATTAGAAAAAAGATTTCCTTTGTTTCTCTGTGTGATGAGAGGAGTAAGCATTGTCAGCAGAATTTTTACACAGGCTGGGAATGTTTCCTAGTGTTTAGTGTAACATCACATCTAAAGCATCTTCATTATTATTCAGGCTGAGATCTGCTGGTGTGATGGAAGATGAAAGACAGGATTTTTGTTGCTAAATTCTTTCCCTGTGCTGTGTCTGAACTGCCTTCCTTATGTGTTGTTTTTAATGGCAGGCCGAAAGACCTCAAGATGAATAACTCACTTGAAATAGCAGCTGTGGAAATACATTGTTAAAAAAAGAAAGAAAATAAAGAAAAAGATTCTGGCTGTTCAGCACAAGTGCTAGGTAGAACTGGCATTTGGACATGTATTGGTTCAGTCAGGGTCTACTGGGCATGGTTGATAGGTAATATGCTGGGAGAGAAATGTTAAAGAAGATGAAGGCAATGTATTTATTACCATTCCACTGGCATAAAATGTGGATATGGAGGTAAAGAAAGACTGATTATCAGTAAATAATATATACATATTTTTGTATACATATACTTGGATAAAATTGTTCTATTATTATTTTTAGAATGTTATACAGTATTTAAAATGAATAATTTCAGCAGGAACTTAATAAAACAATGTGGTGGGAGCACTTCAGTCATTCCAATCACATATTTTGTTATTGTAATTTTCACATAACCAGGAAAGATCAGACACTTTGAATGGTAGGGGAGAATGGAGTTTATAGGGTGAAAAGGAAAAAAAAAACTCCTCAAAGTCGGAGGGGTTCCTGTTAACAGGCCCCCATCTCACAGATTGAATCCCAGGTTACCGCACAGGAAGCAGTGAGGCCAGGCTCCTCCTCCTGGCAAATCACGTGAACTTCCTGAGGCATCACCCTGTCTTCCCAGTGCACAGGCCAGTTGGAGATTCTCAGGCGAGCTCTTTTTACTTGGCTGTCTCAATACCATTATCATTATCACTGTGCTTGCCTAGAACTATTTGTTGCAATGCCTATGGGTTGGAAATTAGGTTGGGCAGCATGCAGTTTCAGAAGTGATTTTTAGTTTAAGGGCAACATTCCATTCAGTTTCTTGGGTGTGGGATATGTGAAATCCAGCTTTGAGGTGATGGGTGGGGATGAGAAGTCCATCTCCATTGAATGCAAGAGAGGAAGGTGGTAAAGTAAAAAGGGGAGACCTCTGCCAAAGAGAATACCCCAAATTTATCTTCCTTATTGGAGCAGACTGATGGAGAACAACTTTTGTGTTTGTTTTTAAGTTGTTGAAACTTTATAAGAAACACCTCCATTAGTAAAAATTTATTATCCTGTCTCCGTTATCAAAAAGATAATACTTTAAAAAAAACTCTATGAGAGAAAACTCTGGTACCAATGAGAGTGTGTCCAACCTCCCTCCTTCCGTTTTGTATGGTACCTGAGCATGGAGAGCAAGTACTCCAAGGCAGCGAAATGTCTATTTCTTCCTAAGCAGTCAGTGAAAGAGCCTTGTCTACTTGATCATGAAAATATAGAACATTGGTAGTTCAATGTCGAAAATGAAAACCAGATTGATGTCTTATAAAGCCAGGGGTTATAGAGGAACTATCAGTGGAGTTTTCATTTTCATTGCCTGTGCAAGCACATCCACCATATCTCTTTAAATCTGTGGATGGATTAAGAGGTTGTTAAAGGTTTAAACAGATTCCTGAATTTCATTTTGTATTTTGCTCTCATTCTCTTCAGTGAGACGGGGGCTCAGGAGGCTTTCAGAATTCTTCACTATAGGTTTGCCCCAGTGACAACTCATAATTTTAAAGTGAGCATGAACTGGCAGATTGTCACCAATAAAGTAGGTAAGTGTGAGATTTTGGTGTCTCACCCAAGGAATCAGAGCATCTTCAAGAAATTATTAGTCAGAGGCAGCTTTATGATTTTCACTGGGGATGGTGATTTGACTCTGTTACTGTGTAACTCTGTTACTGTGCAGAAGAAGCTGATATGGAGGGCGATGTAGCAATTAGGTTTACCCACCATTTTAGAAGTGTGAACATAAGAATTTTATGTACACTTACCCTATGGGTTGCATAATAATACTTTGAAATATTAATCAATTACTTTCCTCTTTTTTCCTCTTCTGAATATGTGATCTTCTGCCTTCACTGTTGCAAGGAAGGGCTGATACTAAAAAACACAAAAGTATATATCCAAAGGATTACAAATCGTTCTACTATAAGGACACGTGCACATGAATGTTCATTGCAGCACTGTTTACAATAGCAAAGACCTGGAACCAACCCAAATGCCCATCGACGATAGACTGGATAGGGAAAATGTGGCACATATACACCATGGAATATTATGCAGCCATCAAAAACGATGAGTTTGGGTCCTTTGTAGGGACATGGATGAACCTAGAAACCATCATTCTCAGCAAACTGACAGAAGAGCAGAAGATCAAACACTGCATGTTCTCACTCATAGGTGGGTGTTTAACAATGAGAACATATGGACACAGGGAGGGGAGCACTACACACTGGGGTCAGTTGGGGGGAAATAGGGGAGGGACGGTGGGGGGTGGGGAGCTGGGGAGAGATAGAAAGGGGAGAAATGCCAGATGTAGGTGATGGGGAGGAAGGCAGCAAATTACACTGCCACGTGTGTACCTATGCAAAAATATTGCGTGTTCTTCACATGTACCCCAAAACCTAAAATGCAATAAAATAAATAAATGGGGAAAAAAATAAAAATAAAAAAATGTTCAAAGCTAAAGAAAAAAAAAACAAAAAACAAAAGTAGAGAAATCTGCTCTCACGTTTTGTATTTCTAATGTCTAGGTGCTGGGGGAACAGGATGTAAAACTACAAATGATATAGGGAGAGCCAGATCTTCATTCCTCATACTAGAAAAGGTCCTTAAGTGATGAGAGAAGGGAGGAAGTTACAAGGTAAGCAAAAGAGTAAGATGTTGAGGGTTTCTGAGTAAGAGGCTCCCACCCTAGTTCCCTGGTCAGAGTCTGTGGCCCTCAGGTAATTTGGGGGGATCTGAGAGCAGAGAGGATCCAAGTCTTGGTAGTGTGGGGTGGGGTGGAGTTGGGTAGAATGACAGGAACAGTAAAACGAGTAGAAAGGGGAGGAAATGCAGGCAGCAAAACTAGTTTTTTTGTGTTCCCACTTATGGGTTGGAAGCAATAAAGTAAAAGTGACTGCACGTGGTGTCAGGGCAGGCATGGCTAAATAATTTCATGGTTCTCTGTATTCCCCGAAGGGTGGGGAAAGCACATGCTTGCACATGTGCTCAAACATAGCCTTACACATTCCTGCTGAATTTCCCGCACCCACAGTGGAGTGGGAACAGCTATGTGTTTCCCAAGTGCCCAAGGGGGATGTGGGGATGGATGGCTCAGAGAGGGCAAGCCCTGGAGCAACCTTGTTGCTGGCAGTGAAGGATGATGCAGTAACATCCATGAATAGATGACCCAAGTCCAGGAAGAATAAGGTCCGTCTCAGCAAAGCATCATTTAAAAGCTATGGAGTCACCAAAGTACTTGGAAATAAAAGGGCATCTAGACTGTAACTTGCTCTAAGTATGAGAGGGTGTGGGTGGGAAAACGAAAAAGCAACTGTGATAAAATGTTAACATTTGGACAATATGGGGAAGGGTATACAAAACTTTGTATTTTCTGTAAATCTGAAATTATTTCAAAATAACAAGTTAAGAAGGTACAGAGAGAGGCAAAAAAATAAAGCAATGCATGTAGAGCAGTCTGGGTCATATTAAGATCTGCAGAATATCATTTATTCAAAAAGAGCATCCCTGCAGTACTGAATTAGTAATAGCTGGGGGCCCACCTCTTCACATCTGAAAAGAGAAAAAGAAGAACGACTCACAGCTTGGGGACATGTCACAGCAAGAGTAGAAGCAGACTGTTAATTTGTTTTAAGCTGAAGTTAATAGAAAGTGAAGTGAATGGCCTGGGGGAGCCCATAGTTTGCAGAAAGATAAGTTTTGGAAATCTTGAGCTTTTGGTAAGCAAGTGGAAGAATGTCTCCTTTTACCTGGAAGCACTTTTTCAAATTAAATTTAATGCCTTTCTTTATTATTTAATTCATCAATGAGGTGTATATTAAGCAGTGTGTGCAAGGTGTTGTGGGAGCTAGGATCAATAAAGCTAGCTTGTAGCTAAGAAGATTTTCTTTCAAGATGTCTATGAGTCTTTGGAGGTGCAGACATATGAATACAACCATGGAGCAATAGAATTTAATAATAACTATACAAAGTATGTAAGTAAAATACTGTGGCAACAAAATAAAAATTATTTTTATTGGAGAAACAAGAAAGGTTTTGTGGAGGAGGTGACATTTTAGCCAGATTTCGAAGGTCAGTAGGATTTTATAGAGTAGAGATGGGGAAGTTAAAGTCAGTCTTTATGAAGGGAAGAAGATATGCTAAAATGTAGGCATAGGGAATTGGGTAGATGGGGACATTCTTTATAATGCTGCTTTGAGACTAGAAAATAGGTATAGTGGAGTGGATCTCAAATTCAGCACATTCTAGAGTCCTTAATTCCTAAAGGAATTCTATGACTTTTTTTTTTTTTTTTCTCTGAGATAGAGCCTTGCTCTGTCACCCAGGCTGGAGTGCAGTGCTGCAACCTTGGCTTACTGAAACCTCTGCCTCCCAGGTTCAAGCAATTCTCCCATCTCAGCCTCCCATGTAGCTGGGATTACAGGCACCCACTACCATGCCCGGTTAATTTTTGTATTCTGAGTAGAGACAGGATTTCACCAAGTTGGTGAGGCTGGTCTCAAACTCCTCACCTCAGGTGATCCGTCCACCTCGGCCTCCCAGTGTTGGGATTACAGGTGTAAACCACCACACCTGGCCTGTGGTTTTATCATTTTAAACATTTACCTTCTTTCCTATTTGAAATTTATTTTGATGTCTGTTTTGAAGTAAGGATCCCATGTCATTATCTTTAACTCCTTCCTTTCTCTACCTCTTCCCATATCCAATCAATCACCAAGTTCTATCAAATCCATCTCTAAATGTTTCTGAAATATTTTCATTTTCCCTACCATCATCCTCACTTGTTCAAGTTGCAATCATTATTTACTGAATTGCTCCGACAGCTAGAACTGGCATTCATATTTCATCCCCCTCTGATCCATTATAAGAAGACAAATCTTACAAGTCACCCGCCTGCTTAAAATTCTTCAGGAGCTTCCAATTGTCCTTAGATAAAGTTTAAGCCATTCACGACCTGCCTCTTGCCTTCCTCAACAAATTCATTTTATTGCTACACTCTCGTTATGTTCTGTGTTCCAGCCACAGGGAACGTCCTTCTGTTCACCATTCCCTTCTCTAAGCCATGACTTCTCATCCAGCTACTGCTTCAGGTCTCAGCTTGTGGGTTACTTTCTCACAGACGCTTTTCCAGATTCCCAAATATAGTGTACTTCATCCTATAAAATATCCCACTAGCACCCTGCACATCTCTTTTAGCATGTGTGTACTTACTCATTTTATGGGGCTATCTTCCCCACAAGGCCATAGACTCCATAAAAGCAGAATCTTGCATGGTTGCTGGGACACAGAAGATGATACAGATAAATTTACCGACTGATTGAATCCAGCTTTTCCCCTGTTGTTTTGCGATGTGTCCTTAAGATTGTCAATCTACTTAAATATACTAAGGTAAAATGAATACAGAGAGTTTATTTGGGCATGGTTGAGGACTGCAGCCTGGAAAGTGATCACTGGAAAGCGATCCGGAGAACAAAGGAAAGGTTCAAGCTTTTAAAGAAAAAAGGATGAATCAGGAGAGGGGTGGTTACAAAAATTGTTTGTCAGGAATTCTCATTGGTTTATAGAAAATAACGTTGATTAATGATTGGTTATACATTGTTGAACTCTAGGGTATAAATTATGGTGTCCAGCATATAGCATTGTTAAGGTTAATTTATAGTTATTGGTGGTGATACTCAGTCTAGAGTCCATATAGCAGGCAGATTTTGAGCTCAAGACTGGGAGTGAGAAGTGACTGCTATCACAATTCAATGTTTCTCGGGGCCTAATAATTTAAAATGGTTCATTTTCCTCAGATAAAAAGGTTCTTTCTCAAGATTTTCATTTTAATGTCTGTTTTTGGGTCTTCTTTTCTTTTCTGGTGAATATCTATCTATCTGTCTATCTATCATCTATCTATCTCATCTATCATCATCATGATACATCTTTACTATTTTTTAAAAATTATTATTATTATTTTACTTTTTGTTCTGGGATACTCATGTAGAACATGCAGGTTTGTTACATAGGTATACATGTGCCATAGTGGTTTGCTGCACCTATTGATGCCTCTTCTAGGTTTCCTCTCCTAGGTTTCCTCCCCCCACCTTCCAACAGGCCCCAGCATGTGTTGTTTCCCTCCTTGTGGCCATGTGTTCTCACTGTTCAGCTCCCACTTACGAGTGAGAATATGTGGTGTTTGGTTTTCTGTACCTGTGTTGGCTTGCTGAGAATTATGGTTTTGAGCTTCATTCATATCCCTGAAAAGGACATGATCTTATTCCTTTTTATGGCTGCATTGTATTCTATGGTGTATATGTACCACATTTATTTTATCCAGTCTATCACTGATGAGCATTTGGATTGTTTCCATGTCTCTGATGTTGTAAATAGTGCTGCGATAAACATATGTGCATGTGTTTTATAGAATGATTTGTATTCCTTTGGATATATATTCAGTAATGGGATTGCTAGGTCAGATGTTATTTCTGGTTTTAGATCCTTGAGGAATCACCACATTGTCTTCCACAATGGTTGAACTAATTTACACTCCCACCAGCAGCGTAAAAGTGTTCCTATTTCTCCACAGCCTCACCAGTTATCTATTGTTTCTTCACTTTTAATAATCGTCATTCTAACTGGAGTGAGATGGTATCTCATTGTGGTTTGATTTGCATTTCTCTGATGATTAGTGATGTCGAGCTTTTGTTCGTGTTTGTTGGCTGCATAAATGCCTTTTTTTGAGAGGTGTCTGTTCATATCCTTTGCCCAGTTTTTGATGGGGTGTTTTTTTTTATTGCATTTTAGGTTTTGGGGTACATGTGAAGAACATACAATATTGTTGCATAAGTACACACATGGCAATGTGATTTCCTGCCTTCCTCCCCTTCACCTATATCTGGCATTTCTCCCCATGCTATCTCTCCCCACCTCCCCACCCCCACGTCCCTCCCCCAATTCCCCCCAACAGACCCCAGTGTGCAGTGCTCCCTTCCCTGTGTCCATGTGTTCTCATTGTTCAACACCTGCCTATGAGTGAGAACATGCGGTGTTTGATTTTTCTGCTCTTGTGTCAGTTTGCTGAGAATGATGGTTTCCAGGTTCATCCATGTTCCTACAAAGGACACGAACTCATCATTTTTGTTGGCTGCATAATATTCTGTGGTGTATATGTACCACATTTTCCCTGTCCAGTCTATCATCGATGGGCATTTGGGTTGGTTCCAGGTCTTTGCTATTGTAAACAGTGCTGCAATGAACATTCTTGTACATGTGTCCTTATAGTAGAAAGATTTATAATCCTTTGGGTATATACCCAGTAATGGGATTGCTGGGTCAAATGGAATTTCTATTTCTAGGTCCTTAAGGAATCACCACACTGTCTTCCACAATGGTTGAACTAATTTACACTCCCACCAACAGTGTAAAAGTGTTCCTATTTCTCCACATCCTCTCCAGCATCTGTTGTCTCCAGATTTTTTAATGATTGCCATCTAACTAGCGTGAGATGGTATCTCAATGTAGTTTTGATTTGCATTTCTCTAATGACCAGTGATGATGAGCATTTTTTCATATGTTCGTTGGCCTCATGTATGTCTTCTTTTGTAAAGTGTCTGTTCATATCCTTTGCCCACTTTTGAATGGGCTTGTTTTTTTTTTTCTTGTAGATCTCTTTTAGTTCCTTGTGAATTCTGGATATCAGTCCTTTGTCAGATGGGTAGACTGCAAAAATTTTTTCCCATTCTGTTGGTTGCCGATTCACTCTAATGACTGTTTCTTTTGCTGTGCAGAAGCTGTGGAGTTTAATTAGGTCCCATTTGTCTATTTCGGCTTTTGTTGCCAGTGCTTTTGGTGTTTTGGTCATGAAGTCCTTGCCTACACCTATGTCCTGAATGGTTTTGCCTAGATTTTCTTCTAGGGTTTTTATGGTGTTAGGTCTTATGTTTAAGTCTTTAATCCATCTGGAGTTAATTTTAGTGTAAGGCATCAGGAAGGGGTCCAGTTTCTGCTTTGTGCACATGGCTAGCCAGTTTTCCCAACACCATTTATTAAACAGGGAATCCTTTCTCCATTGCTTGTTTTTTTCAGGTTTGTCAAAGATCAGATGGTTGTAGATATGTTGTGTTGCCTCCAGGCCTCTATTCTGTTCCATTGGTCTATATCTCTGTTTTGGTAGCAGTACCATGCTGTTTTGATTACTGTAGCCTTGTAGTATAGTTTGAAGTCCGGTAGTGTGATGCCTCCTGCTTTGTCCTTTTTGCTTAGAATTGATTTGGCTATGTGGGCTCTCATTTGGTTCCATATGAAGTTTAAGGTGTTTTTTTCCAGTTGTTTGAAGAAGGTCATTGGTAGCTTTATGGGAATAGCATTGAATCTGTAAATTACTATTGGCAGTATGGCCATTTTCATGATTGATTCTTCGTAACCATGAACATGGAATGTTTCTCCATCTGTTTGTGTCCTCTCTTATTTCGTTGAGGAGTGGCTTGTAGTTCTCCTTGAAGAGGTCCTTTACGTTCCTTGTTAGTTGTATTCCTAGGTATTTTACTCTCTTTGTGGCAATTGTGAATGGCAATTCATTCTTGATTTGGCTCTCTTTAAGTCTGTTATTGGTGTATAGGAATACATGTGATTTTTGCACATTGATTTTGTATCCTGAGACTTTGCTGAAGTTGCTTATCAGTTTCAGGATATTTTGGGCTGAGATGATGGGGTCTTCTAGATATACAATCGTGTCATCTGCAAATAGAGACAATTTGACTTCCTCCTTTCCTATTGAATACCCTTTATTTCTTTTTCTTGCCTCATTGCTCTGGCTAGAACTTCCAGTACTCTATTGAATAGGAGTGATGAGAGCGGACATCCTTGTCTAGTGCCAGATTTCAAAGGGAATGCTTCCAGTTTTTGCCCATTCAGTATGATATTGGCTGTTGGTTTGTCGTAAACAGCTTTTATTATTTTGAGATATGTTCCGTCAATACCTAGTTTATTGAGGGTTTTTAGCATAAAGAGCTGTTGAATTTTGTCAAAGGCCTTCTCTGCATCAATTGAGATAATCATGTGGTTTTTGTCTTTGGTTCTGCTTATGTGGTGAATTACATTTATAGACTTGTGTATGCTGAACCAGCCTTGCATCCCTGGCATGAAGCCTATTTGGTCATGGTGGTTAAGCTTTTCGATGTGCTGCTGCAATCGGCTTGCCAGTATTTTATTGAAGATTTTTGCATCTATGTTCATCATGGATATTGGCCTGAAGCTTTCTTTTCTTGTTGAGTCTCTGCCGGGTTTTGGTATCAGGATGATATTTGTCTCATAAAATGATTTGGGAAGGATTCCTTCTTTTTGGATTATTTGGAATCGTTTCAGAAGGAATGGTACCAGCTCCTCCTTGTATGTCTGGTAGAATTCGGCTATCAACCCATCTGGACCTGGGCTTTTTTTGTATGGTATGCTCTTAATAGCTGCCTCAACTTCAGACCTTGTTATTGGTCTATTCAGGGTTTCAACTTCTTCCTGGTTTAGGCTTGGGAGGAGGCAAGTGTCCAGGAATTTATCAATTTCTTCCAGTTTTACTAGTTTATGTGCATAGAGTTGTTCGTAATAATCTCTGATGATGTTTGAATTTCTGCGGAATCTGTGGTGATATCGCCTTTATCATTTTTTATTGCATCAATTTGGTTGTTCTCTCTTTTCTTTTTTATTAATCTGGCTAGTGGCCTGTGTATTTTGTTGATCTTTTTGAAAAACCAGCTCCTGGATTTATTGATTTTTTGAAGGGTTTTTTGTGTTTCTATCTCCTTCAGTTCTGCTCTGATCTTAGTTATTTCTTGTCTTCTGCTAGGTTTTGAGATTTTTTTATCTTGCTCCTCTAGCTCTTTCAATTTTGATGCTAGGGTTTCAATTTTAGATCTCTGCTTGCTTTTCATGTGGGCACTTATTGCTATATATTTTCCTCTAGAGACTGCTTTAAATGTGTCCCACAGATTCTGGTATGTTGTGTCTTCGTTTTCATTGGTTTTGAAGAACATCTTTATTTCTGCCTTCATTTCATTGTTTATCCAGTCAACATTCAAAAGCCAGTTGTTCAGTTTCCATGAAGCTGTGTGGTTCTGAGTTAGTTTCTGCATTCTAAGTTCTAACTCGATTGTACTGTGGTCTGAGAAACTGTTTGTTATGATTTCCATTCTTTTGCATTTGCTGAGGAGTGATTTATTTCCAATTATGTGGTCAATTTTAGAGTTAGGTGTGATGTGGTGCTGAGAAGAATGTATATTCTGTGGATTTGGGATGGAGAGTTCTGTAAATGTCTACTAGGTTAGCTTGTTCCAGGTCTGAGTTCAGGTCCTGGATATCCTTGTTAATTTTCTGTCTGGTTGATCTGTCTAATATTGACAATGGGGTGTTAAAGTCTCGCACTATTATTGTGTGGGAGTCTAAGTTTTTGTAAGTCATTAAGAGCTTGCCTATGTATCTGGGTGCTCCTGTATTGGGTGCGTATATATTTAGGATCATTAGCTCTTCTTGTTGCATTGATTCTTTTACCATTATGTAATTTCCTTCTTTGTCTCTTTTGATCTTTGTTGCTTTAAAGTCTATTTTATCAGAGATGAGAATTGCAACTCCTGCTTTTTTTTTGCTCTCCATTTGCTTGGTAAATCTTCCTCAATCCCTTTATTTTGAGCCTTTGTGTATCCTTGCATTTGAGATGGGTTTCCTGGATACAGCACACTGATGGGATTTGGCTTTTTATCCAATTTGCCAGTCTGTGTCTTTTGATTGGGACATTTAGTCCATTTACATTTAGGGTTAATATTGTTATGTGTGAATTTGATACTGCCATTTTGATGCTAGCTGGCTATTTTGTTCATTAGTTGATGCAGATTCTTGTAAAGTTTAAGTTCTTGGTAAATGTTGGATATTAGCCCTTTGTCAGGTGGGTAGATTGCAAACAATTTCTCCCATTCTGTAGGTCACCTGATCACTCTGATGAGAGTTTCTTTTGCTGTGCAGGAGCTCTTTAGTTTGATTAGATCCCATTTATCAATTTTGGCTTTGGTTGCAGTTGCTTTTGGTGTTTTCCTCATGAAGTCTTTGCCCATGCCTATGTCCTGAATAGTATTGCCTAGGTTTTCTTCTAGGGTTTTTATGGCTTGGGGTTTTACATTTAAGTCTTTAATCCATCTTAAGTTAATTTTTGTTTAACTTAATAACCCTCATTATAAAGGTGTAAGGAGGGTGTCCAGATTCAGTTTTCTGCATAAGGCCAACAAGTTTTCCTAGCACAATTTATTGAATAGGAAATATTTTCCCCATTGCTTGTTTTTGTCAGCTTTGTCAAAGATCAGATGGTTGTAGATGTGTGGTGTTATTGCTCAGGTCTCTGTTCTGTTCCATTGGTCTATATGTCTGTTTTGGTAAGAGTACCATGCTATTTTGGTTACTGTAGCCTTGTAGTATAGTTTGAAGTCAGGCAGCATGATGCCTTCAGCTTTGTCCTTTTTACTTAGGATCGTCTTGAGTATACGGGCTCTTCTTTGGTTCCATATGAAATTTAAAATATATATATATATATATATATATATTTATTTATTTTTTTATTTTTTTTAAATTCTGTGAAGAATGACAATGGTAGTTTGATGGAAATAGCATTGAGTCTATAAATTACTTTGGGCAGTAGGGCCATTTTCATGATTCTGATTCTTCCCATCCATGATCATGAAATGTTTTTCCATTTGTTTGTATCCTCTCTTATTTCATTGAGCAGTGGTTTGTAGTTCTTGAAGAAGTTCTTCACATCCCTTTTGAGATGTATTCCTAGGTATTTTATTCTCTTTGTAGCGATTGTGAATGGAAGTTAATTCATGATTTGGCTCTCTGCTTGTGTATTTTTAGCGTATACTAATACTCTGCTTGTGATTTTTGCACACTGATTTTGTATCCTAAGACTTTGCTGAAGTTGCTTATTAGCTTAAGGAGTTTTTGGGCTGAGACAACTGGGTTTTCTAAATATAGAATCATGTCATCTGCAAACAGAGACAATTTGACTTCTTCTCTTTCTATTCAAATACGCTTTATTTCTTTCTGTTGCCTGATGGCCCTGGCCAGGACTTCCAATAGTATATTGAATAGGAGTGGTGAGAGAGGGCATCCTTGTCTTCTACTGGTTTTCAAAGTAAACACTTCCAGCTTTTGCTTGTTCAATATGATATTGGCTGTGAGTTTGCCATAAATATCTCTTATTATTTTGAGATATGTTCCAACAGTGCCTCGTTTATTGCGAGTTTTTAGCATGAAGAGATGTTGAATTTTATTGAAGGCCTTTTCTGCATCTATTGAGATAATCATGTGGTTTTTGCCATTGGTTTGTTTGTGTGATGGATTACGTTTATTGATTTGCATATGTTGAACCAACCTTGCTTCTCAGGGATGAAGCCGACTTGATCATGGTGGATAAGCTTTTTGATGTGCTGCTGGGTTCGGTATGCTAGTATTTTAATGAGGATTTTGGCATTGATGATCATCAGGGATGTTAGCCTGAAGTTTCCTTTTATTGTTGTGTCTCTGGCAAGTTTTGGTAGCAGGCTAATTCTGGGCTCGTAAAATGAGTTAGGGAGGAGTCCCTGCTTTTCAATTGTTTGGAATAGTTTCAGAAGGAATGGTACCAGCTCCTTTTTATACCTCTGGTAGAATTTGGCTGTGAATCCATCTGGTCCTGGGCTTTTTTGGGTTGGTAGGCTATTAATTATAGCCTCAATTTCAGAACTTGCTATTGGTCTATTCATAGATTCAACTTCTTCTTGGTTTAGTCTTAAGAGGGTGTATGTGTCCAAGAATTTATCCATTTCTTTTAGATTTTCTAGTTTATTTGCATAGAGGTGTCTTTAGTGTTCTCTGATAATAGTTTGCATTTCAGTGGGATCAGTGGTGATATACCTTTTTCATTTTTGTTGTGTCTATTTGATTCTTCTCTCTTTTCTGCTTTATTAGGCTAGCTAGCAGTCTATCTATTTTGTTAATTTTTTCAAAAAGCCAGCATCAGGATTGATTGTTTTTTCGGAGGGTTTTTTGTGTCTCTGTATCTTTCACTTCTACTCTGAGCTTAGCTATTTCTTGTCTTTGCTGGCTTTTGGGTTTATTTGCTCTTGTCTCTATAGCTCTTTTAATTTGGATGTTAGGGTGTCGATTTGAGATCTTTCTAGCTTTCTGATGCAGGCATTTAATGCCATAAATTTCCCTCTTAACACTGCTTTAGCTATGTTCCAGAAATTCTGGTACATGTCTCTTTGTTCTCATTGGTTTCAAAGAACTTCTTGATTTCTGTCTTAATTTCATTATTTACCCAGGAGTCATTCAGGAGCAGGTTGTTAAATTTCCATGTAATTGTATGGCTTTGAGTGGGTTTCTTAATCCTGAATTCTAATTTGTTTGCACTGTGATCTGAGAGACTGTTTGTTGTGATTTCAATACTTTTGCATTTGTTGAGGAGTGTTTTACTTGCAATTACATGATCTATTTCAGAATAAGTGCCATGTAGCACTGGGAAGAATATATATTCTGTTGATTTGGAGTGGAGAGTTCTGTAGTTGTCTATTAGGTCCACTTGATGCAGAGCTGAGTTCAAGTCCTAAATATCCTTGTTAATTTTCTGTCTTGTCGATCTGTCTAATATTGACAGTGGGTTGTTAAGTCTCCCACTATTATTGTGTGGGAATCTAAGTCTCTTTGTAGGTGTCTAAGAACTTGTTTAATTAATTTTCCTATTTTTTAAAATAGATTACCCCACAAATCCTCAGGATTATACAAAACTATGCTTTGAAGAGAACTGACAATTAGTTACTTTTCTCTTAAAGAAGCATGTTAAGTTTCTCCATGTAGTCATGCCATTCTTTAAGTCTCAAAGGAATATTTGCAATATTTGAAAGTATAAGAAAGTATAAGTGCATGTTTATTTAACCTCTGGACAGAAAATGGTTTTCTAAACATTAAAACAATGGAAGAACCAACAACAGAAATGGGTGATTGATATAACTACATAACAATAAAAGTGTCATAATATGTTTAAATACAGTAATGCATGTTTAAATACATTATAAATAAAATTAAAAGAAAAGGGAGAAACTGGGAGAATAAAGGAGTTTCTAAATGGCTTTTATCTTTACCAAATAAATAAATGACACAAAACAATAAAAGAAGCACGAATGCCTCAAAGAAAAATAGAGAAAGAACTTGACCAGTTTTCAGAGTAGGAATTTCAGATGGCACAGACTATTCTTTTCATGTAATTCTGATTCAAACATGTCTCTGCATGTACCAGCTGTTTTTAGATCACTTGTTAAGTTCTTTTTCTTAGTTGAATAAGACCTACTAGGCTTTTAAGCTGACTAGATCCTTTGTTAAATATAAGTGACAAGCTTTAAAAGTTTTATTTCAGCATCTTCTCAGTGCTTTTTAATTTAGATCTCTTGGCAAAAAGAAATAGAGGAAGGTTGTATCTTCTACGTTTCATAAAAATGGGAGAAAAACTTTGCTACTTAATGGACTGTAGACATGTATAAACTACTGTTCTTTTAAATTATATGTTAATCTCAATATCCTAAGAGTGTACTGGCAGTTTTCTTTATTGTCATCAATGAATGGGTTACACATTTAGTTGCTTTGAGGAATTAGGATTTAGTTACTTTGAGGAATTAGGACTTGACTTTTTTTTTCTGATAATTTCTTTTTAAAGCTGAGAATTATACTCTGATAACCGCTGAAAGTTTATAGAATTTGTGAGTTTATTTAATAAAATTTGACAAAGTTGTTGCTTTGTGTTGGCATAGTCTACATGACGGGAATATGGAAATATAAGCTATGCCAGCTACCAAGACAATACTGGGGTGTGTGAGTGGAATAGTCTGTATTTTTATGTAGGTGATTTGATGGTGGAATAGTATGCATTCTTATTATCAGATTTGAAAGGAGCTCACGCATAGTAACTCTCTACCACTTTCTAGTTCGGGTATGATTACCAAGGAATGAGGGAGCCAGTAATCAAAGTATCATTTTTGTAAAGGCTAAATTAGTTATTTGGCTTGAGCTGTGGTGATAGCTACGCAAACTCTAATTTGCTCCTCTTGCCCAGGTCATTTCACTAAATTGCATGTCTGTTTAAAACTTCAGCTTTCTCCCTGAAGGACAAAAGCTGTCCTCGTGTTTACAATATAAGCTACAACATAACTTTACAACAGATTAGTGGAAAATATGTGTCTCAAGGCCAGACTACTCTGTAAGAGAAAGGGTGCTCATTTGCTCATTGTCAAAGCTGCTAATCAGGTAACTCACTCCTCCTATCTTGGAGAGGTGTGAAAAGAGGGGCCAGGTACTATTTTCACCCAAGTACTGGCATTTTCTATCCTGGGTGGATATAAAAAGTAGGAGATAAACATATTGATTTTAATACCTAAGTTTCAGGCCATCCAGGGGTGTGATATCTCTCTCGGGGGAGGAGATCATTAATGCGTCCTGCTCTTATCTTTATGAACTCCTTTTCCCTGTACCAACAATTGACCTTGAGTCTGTCTTCTGGGACAGTTGGCAGGCAGTACAGATATGTAGCGGATCAGAATTGCACATTAGTTAAATCAATCTCAGGCCTTGCTGTTACCCAGGGATAGTAGTTATTCCCTATCCTAATTCTCATCCAAAATATGTCTAGCCTCGTGATCAACATAGCTCCTGGAATGTTACTCAGGGAGATAAATGACAGCATAAAGATACTTCAGTAATATTATGATGATAATATATAAATGTCCCCAAGTGCAGATTTTCCCCCTTTAAAAAATTCCCATGTCCAAGAGACATGAAAATTATCTTTCATCTGAAATTTTAAGATGCAAAACTTTTATGTTAAAGTTTAAAGAAATAAACTTTAAAAATTTATGTTATCCAGTTTTTCTTTCTGTCCAGTCTCAGATAGTGGCACGTACCACAGTCTAGACAGAATTCAGTTTTCTCAACAGCTTTATTTTGAGCTGCCTTATGTTGGAATGAGTAAGGTTCTTTCAATCTTAAGCCTCTCCTGTGGCTTCATTATTTTATCTTTTTATTTTGACATAATTGTAGATTCACATGCAATCACAAGAACTAATACGAAGAGGTCCTCTCTGCCTGCCCCTAGTTTTCCACAGTGATAAATACTATCGTACATAACAACAGTACCATGTCAAAACCAGGAAACTAACATTGGCATTGGTGCAATGCATAGATTATATTCAGATTTCACCAGGTTTACATGCACTTGTGTGTGTGTGCGCATGCGTGTAGCTTTGTAAAATTTTGTCACATGCATAGATTCATGTGGCCATCACCACAATCGATACAGACCGCTCCACCGTCACAAAGATCCTTTGTGTTTGTCTTTGCTGGTCACACACACACTCTCCACACTACCTCATCCCTAACCCCAAGCACCCACGAATCTGTTTTCCATCTCTATAATTTTGTTATTTAAAGAATGTTATATAAATGAAATCTTTCAGTATGTGACCTTTTGAAATTGAAGTTTTTCAGTCAGCATCATGCTTCTGAAATCTATTCCATTTGTTGCATGCCTCAAAAGTTCATTCCTTTTTTTGGTTGAGTGATATTCCATCATATGGATTTATACAGTTTGTCTTAACCATTCCCTGTTGAAGGACATTTGAGTTGTTACCAGTTTTTGGATATTACATATAAAGTTGTTATGGACATTTGCGTGCATGTTTTAGTGTGAACAAACTTTACATTTCTCTAGGATAAATACCCAGAAGTGCTATTGCTCATTTGCATGCTGAGTATATGTTTAGCATTTTAAAGAAACTGTCAAACTATTTTCTGAGTCGCTGTATCATTTTACATTTCCACTAGAAATATGAGTGATACCTTTTCTCTACATCCTATCAGCATTGGTTCTGTCACTATTTTTTTATTTTAGCTATTCTGATATGTGTATTAATAATTCATTGAGGTTTTGATTTGTGTTTCCCTAAAAGCTAGTCATAGTGAGCATCTTTCCCTGTGCTTATATTTTATGTGTATATTCTTTCAGTGTAATGTCACAATATGATTTCTGATTTTCTAATTGGATTGTTTGATTTTTGTTTTCTAATGTTGAGTTTGGAAAGTTTGTTATATATTCTAGAAATGTGTTATTTGCCAGATATGTGGTCATGTGCCTCATTTTTAAAGTTCAAAATAATATTGAAACACCTGATGTTTCAAGACCAACCCCATAGCCATGAAATTTTAAGAGCCACGCAAAAATTTGAGTGACTAGAGCTGTAATTCCTTGTGAAATAATGTTTCCAGAACCCAGTGTTTAGTCTAGTGCAGATTCCTGTTATCAAAGATCCTAATGGAAATTCCTTGGTATTTGAGAAAAGGAAGGTGGACAGAGGCAATCTTGTTTTAAGTCCTACCAGGATTAACAGGATTGGTCCAAACACTATGATCTAAACATTTAAACTGGACTGTAAGAAATTAAGTTGCATTTACCGTAAATGGGAAGAAAATCCACCTATCTATGAGCAGGTATCCCCTCACAGTAACAGCCCGCTGTGCCTCTGGCTATGAAAAAGGCCTATGCAATCTTCTTCCTGGGGGTAGTTTTCCTTGTCCCCACATGTGTCAAATCAAGTGCTACATCCTAATGTATTATTTGTAATACTTTATAATAATCAATATAAATAAAAACACATAACAATTTACCTAGTCTTCCTGAATCAATGAGATTTAACTTTAGGGGAGGTGCAGAGCCATGATGGTCATTCTTGATATCCACCTTTGTGTAATTTCTTCTTCTTGAGTGTGGGCAGGGTTTGTAACTTGCTTCTAACCAGCAGAATATGGCAAAGGTAAAGGGAGGTCACTCCTATTATTGTTCATTATGTAAGCCTCTGTCTGGCTGGCAGACTCACTGTGAGACTCTCCTTGCTAACTTGATGGAGTAAGTGGCCACGTTGATGAAGCCCATCTGGGAAGGCACTGTGGGCCTACTACAGGTAACTTTTCAGAGACAAGGGCATTCTCTAGCCAAGAACCAGCAAGAAACCAGAGAGCCCACTCAGGCCTTCAGTATCAAGGCAATGAATTCTGCCAACAAACTGAGTAAGTCTGGGAGCAGATTCTTCCCCAGTCAATCCAACAGATGAGAATGTAGCCTGGATGAGACCTCACTTGGAGTCTTATAAGACCCTAAGCAGAGGCCTAAACTAAACTGCATCTCTCAAGTCATGACCCATAGAAGCTAAGAGATAATGCATGTGTGTTGTTTCAAGTCACCAAGTTTGTGATAATTTGTTACCCAGCAATAGAAAATCAATACAGTTTTAATCCCACCCTGATTTTATTTATTTTTGCCACTGGAAACAGTACTGAAAGTATTTTTATTCATATATCCTTATATATTGATGCCTTTATTTTATAGATAGGTTTTCCAGGAGTGAGGTTACTGCATGTTCTTTTAAATTTTAATAGGTGATGCCAGATTGCTTTCTAAAGAAGGTCTAATGATTCACATGCTACCAGCAATGTGTAAGGGTATCCTTTATCTTTCATCTTTACTACCAATGGGCGCTAATAGAGGTTTATAAATCCTTTAAGTTTCAAAGGAATAAAGAGATACTGCATTGCTACTTTAATTTAAATGTCACTGCCTACCAGTGAGTCTAAGCATTTTTTTAATGTTTCTGGTTACAGGGGTTATATCTTCTGTGAATTGCTTGTTAATAGTCTTCGCCAATGTTTCTCCTCTATTTTTTATGTCTCTTTTTTTGTAATAAGGTTTTGTGCATTACGGATATTAAACTTCAGTCCTGTATGTTGAAGATTTTTTATTCAAATCTACTTGTTTTTTGTTGACTTTGTTTATAAAAAATGTTTATGGCAAAAATGAAAATGTTTGCTAATAACATCCATGTCCCTTCTGTGTATGAAGCCACAGTATATCTTTCTACAAAGTTTTTACACTAAAACCCTGCCTACATTAAGATTAGCCTTTATTTGAGCAAAGAAACTCTCTTAACTATAATGTAATACTGGCCCCGTTGGGTGGCTTTAAGCCATAGCTGTGCTGCATGAGTCAGAGCAAGTTCAGTCACAGAAAACCACATAGACTAAGATTGCTAAGCACCACATTCCCTCAACAATTAAAAACCAGCCACGTAGTGACAATAAAAGCCACAGAAATCGAGTGAGGTCCAAACTCAGGTGGCTTAAGGTTACAAGGTATTGAGAGCTTCTAGCCTCCTTCTCTTTCTTTCTTAAGCAAGGCCCACATTCTGGTCCATGGTTTATCTCAGAATTTCCAATCCATGAACCCTTAAGTTAGGGCTATAGAGAACCAATCAATGACATTCCTCTTCACCTCCGGAATTCAGAAAAAAAACCCAACTCCTGTATGTTCTTACATACAGGAGTCCAAACAGATGATGGGGCAAATACCTGCCACTTTATTGATAATGATGAATTAGAGAATGCCACTTGACCTGTAGCCACACTCGGTCTCTCTACTCCACTACCCCAACCTGTGAATCAAACTTATCTACTCACAATATCAGGCCTTAAAAAGATATTCTGGTCAGGGGTGGAAAGAAAAGATCTGTGTCCTGAGGACTTTGCTTTCTGAAAAAGCAAAAGAAGCTGAAATGTTTGTCTGAGCTCCTTCTTCCCATTGGCAGGATCAAATAAATCTTTCCTCTCTTGGGCAAGTGTAGGCAAGGAGGCAGCAGAGAGTACCCTTTCAGGAAGTAGAGCTGCCTCTCCACTATGGTAATGTGAGGAGGCCAGGGTGAGTGAGTGCCCCTTCTAATATTTTGATAGTGTATTCATAAAAGGCTCTTCATAGCTGATGGGGTCCTTAGCTCTAATTGGGATTTAGGTGGATGGTTGAGAACAGGTGTGTGACATTGAACCTGAGCTTGAATGGATGAGTGTAAGTGTGCTAGATGTTTGGTAGCCAGAGTGGCATTTTAGGCAGAGGAACAACATAAATAAAGGAGAGCCATAAAATTGCACAGTGTGTTCAGGGAGCAGCCAGCGGTCCCGTGTGGAAAGGACACTGGGGAAACTAGCTGGAGCTGAAGTTTTAAGTAGGGAAATCATTTTTACAGTATTTGTTTTTTTGAAGAATAAATTAATTAGCAGCTAGAGTGATGAAGGACAGCTTTTAAACACAGATATGGAACTCAGCAGATAAGCTGAGTTTGTCATGAAGAATTGTTGAAAAGTCTATCTGAAGAATTGTGAAAAAGTCTATCTCTGCAATCTTAATAGAATTCATAAACAAAAATTCAGATTAATCGGGAGGAGTTAAAATACCTGTTATTAACAGTATCATATGTGATTGGAGGACTTTGCAAACTCAGATAAAAGTCAGGCTTGACAGATACAAACATGGTGGTATCTTTGGACTGTTGAGATTCCATGCTGTCATCTTTCATTTACTCAGGATCTTGTCAGTCAATCAGGCTGTGAATTTTTCTTTGAAATAATTTCAAAGACGCGCTTCACTTTCCCATCCCCTAAATGTCTTCATCGTTTGGCTGCTATTACAAAAATACAATAATTTGGGTGGCTTAAACAACAAATATTTATTTCTCATAGTTTTAGAACCTGTGAAGTCCAAGATCAAGGCTCCAAGAGGCCTGGTATCCGGTGAAGTCCTGCTTCATGGCTTGTAGTAAACAGCTACCTTCTCCTTATACCCTTACATGAGCAGAGAGTGAAATCTAGTATATTTCTCTTCTGATTAGGACACTAATTCCACAAAAGGATTTGCCTGCTGGCACTCCTACTGGAGACTAGAGTTTCAACATATGATTTTTGGGAGAATACAAGCATGCAGTCCATAACATCAAGTATCTTCACTTTTTCCAAGTATCTGTTACCCTACACCATGGCCAGTTTTGCCTGCACAAGTCATTTTTAAGTAATAACATTTTTATGTGGTTTTTGTATTGTATTATCTTTAGAGATTAGACTCATGGTACAGTCTTTCCTTCCCTTCATAGAACTTGTTGAGAATTTACACATACAGAGTCACATGGGCATGGAGTACGAGTATTTGTTTTATTCAGTGTGTGCCTGAATCAAGGACTCTGGCAGGCCTTCTGACTCTCCCCAGATTGAATTTATTCGTCTTGTCACAGGTGAGATGCTGTGATGCACATCTGAGAGGGCTTACTGCATGGAAGCTGGAAGCCTGACACCTGCTGCATCTGAAGAAGCAGAACCAAGAGGAGGCAAAGGAAGAGCACAGAGCCTCTTTCTAACTTTCTAGGCAATTTTGCTTCGAAACATTGCCCCACCAGAAACATTGCCCAATGAAAGTTAGGCTTTTACTAACTTTGCCAAATTGATTTGTTTTTCTCTCTCCAAGAGGAGGAACAATTTACAGAGTAGAAATAGAGTATGAAACATTGCTACTAACATCACTGGTTCTTTCTCCCTTCCAGAGATCAGGATACAATTTTAAGTTTTGGTTGGGAAAGAATGTGGGATGAGCAAGACTGGAATTTTCCATGATGTTATTCATCTTATGTATTGTTTTCTAAGTTTTAGGTATATGCCTTTTATTTCTAATTTGGAATCTTCTTGAGATGAGAGCCTATGTAAATTGCTTCAGTTTATTCCCATACCAATAAATATTCAGAAAAGAAACAGATTTAGTTGGAAGTATGCAAAATGCAATGTCAGATGGAAAAGCCTTGCTGTCACTAGATAGCTACGTAAGATTGGCTTGAATCCAATGATTCCACAACTTTGGATGATTTCTGTCAGTTTCCAAGGCCTCTTTCTTGTGATCTCCTCTGACTGCCAGACTCTTGTTTCCACTTATGCTGTCTTGGCTGTGCATGCAGTTAATTCAGAGGTGATTCTCAGAGTATTGGTTGGTTGGTTGGTTTACACACACTCAGAGAGTTTGTGAGTACGCTAGATTTTACTGTTGCTAGATAAAGGAAGGAGACCTTGATGCATAGCTCAGAAACCACATGTATTATGGATTCCTCTTCTCTAACATCCTTTGTGGCCGGCCCTCACTGAAGTTTCTTGTCTTAGTCCCAGACCCATACATTACGCTGTTTTACATCCTTTTGTGAACTCTTTTTTCTTTTCTTGTCTTCCATATCCTCTTCTCATTTTTTTTACTAGAAATTTTAAATGCTTCAGTCTGAATTTTACTAAAAAATAAGCTTTCTCCAGCTCCTTTTCCCAAACATGCATATACAAATCCATCAAAGTGCTCAATAAAGGACTGCCAGGAACCAAGAGCCACTCTTGTTAGGTGCTTATGTGCCCTATGAATATAATTAGCGGGCTTTTCTATTATAATTAGAATATTATCCTTTCATTTCTAGGTCGCTTTTCTCCTACTTGCATAACAGGGGAATGAATATTAAAACTGTATTAAGAAGTCTCAGAGTTCATATCATGTCAGGTCTCCTAAAATATAGGAAGAAAATGAGTTTGATAATAAGTAAAATTTTGCAGAATTTTGTTTAGAGGCTCAGAATTTAAATATTCTCTTTTGTTGATAGTGCTTATAACAACAAACAACTGCCAAAACTTTCTGATAATAACTGGCTACATGACTTTCTTAGATATAAATAAAACTAGGGACAACGAAGTCTTTAACAAAAAAAGAGCAATTTGTTAACCTTATTAAATTAGGATTAAATACAATGGACACCAGGTCTTTATAAGCTAGAAAAAGTGCAAAATATGAGCATGCAGCACAAAATTGTTGAGAAAATGTGAGTGCTGGGAATGGTAAATCTGTGGTGACTGTCCCTTTTCCTGGTCTGGGGAGCCTGTTCCCTCCAGGTTATAAGCAGCCAGTAGTCCTGGTCATGGACACAGCTTTTCCTGGTCATTACTACATTAACATGGAACTCAGGCCTTACAATTCTCTTTCTATCATGCTTGTAATTATTAGCATTTCTATGCCATAAGTTCTGGAATCAATCACAAAATTTATCTTTGCATGACTGCTACAGGACATATTACTCAATTTTCTTTACTATGTTAATTATACTATTTGGTAACACTAGCAAGTCTGAATTTTAAACAACTTACTTAGGTTATCTTATGTATGTATAATTAATCATTTCATTGTTAATGGTATGATGTCAAATACTGAAAAAAAAAAGTTATTCTAAATGGCACGTACTCAAGCATGGCAAAGACTCAGAGACTCAGACTATAATTATAATCTTGCAGTAGAATAGGAGAATAATCAATACTCATTGAGATATGCCATTAAGGATCTACTATAGATTCATGACTAAATTCTCAAATCCCAGAAAATATGCTGAGAAACATGCACTAGTTTAAAGAGGGAGCCCAGGGCAGTGGTTATATTTTTTTAAAAGGCCAGAGTCATATATGATCTGCCACAAGACGATTCCTCCAAAGATCCAAAGGTAAAGTTTCATAGATAATCAAAATAAAAGGCTCTTAGTGAATTCAGTCTAAAGCCTAGAGCTATCCAGATTCTGCCTGTCTTTGCTGAAATTTTCTTCAGATACTTTTGCTTTTGTAGTTTTGTTTTTTTTCAAACAGACTTATGGAGATATATTTGATTTTATAAACAAAACCTGCACACGTTTAATGTATACAATTTGATGAGTTTGGACATATGCATACATCTGTGATACTGTCACCATCTTCTTAAACTGTTATTTCCCTTCATAGAATCAAAGGGATGGAAGAGACCTAGAGATTAGCCAGTTCATCTTATTTTTCTGATGATCCAATGGAGCCTAAGTTAGAGGAAGGGACTTACTGAAGGTCACACGCCTTAGTTGCAGTCATCACCTATACAGGAAAGGAGGGTGCATTCCCAGATGCTGGCCTGCTTAAAGGACCCAGTGGCTACTTATTCCACATTTTTTATATGCAGTAATACTGTATGCTCCAAGAGAAGCTTTTCACTTTTGAGCTACGATATTAATCCCATGAACTTAATCACAAGCATAACAAATGTTTTCCCCCTCTTAATCCCTTACTTGTTCACTTGCTGGCCTGTTACCCGTGAACAGGCAGACAGTTGTTTGTCTTCTGCCAACTGATTAGGGAGTGATGTTGGGTGGGTGTTAATTCTTGGGAAGATGAGAGAATCAGAAATTCATCATAGGAACATACTTGAGTAATAAGTTTGATGTTATAATCTTTAGCTGCGAGACAATTTTGATTTTCATAAAAAGGGAAATTTGTTATAACTTTAAGTAGCATTTAACGTTATCTACTGAAATACATTTGGGTTTAGTACAGGAAACAGATGATATTTGGTCTGAAAACACTCTGCGAATTTACTTTTTTTCACAGATTGTTGCTTACTTTTTAAAAAATTTCATGTTCTACTATGCCAGGGAATGACAGTTATGTTAGATTATGTAACTGGCAATAGTAAATTGAGGAAATAAAAGATTTGTTTTAAAAGGTGGTTCTGCTTGTGAGGAACATACTTCAAAAAATTGTTATTGTGCATACCTAAATTTTATTCAGGAACTAAAATACAGGCAGGCTGTGGGTTAATATGCTAAATTAAATTTTAGGGAGATTTTGCTTAGTGGGGGTTTTCCAAAGTAAATTATGATTTTACTCTTTCCCTCATCTTTCACACATGCCACTTCAGAAAACTCTTTGCATCTGCATTTTAAAATATTGTTTTTATTTTAAATTCATATTCTGGATAAATTAGTTGATTTTTGATTATTCTAAAAATTTTTAGTCGAAACCACTTTTAATCCTGTGAATAGAAAAGTATGTATGAAGATGTGGGATAGGTGTTTGCTAGTACAGGGTAGGAAGTATCTAAAATAGCAAGTAAGTGTGGGTGAAGAAAATTTGTTAAATAGAATTTCATAAATAATTCTGGAATGCATTTGCAAAACTGCTTGATGGGTCATATTCTTCTGTCTCATGTTATAGCCAGTTTAACCCTCTTGCTCTAGAAAAGCTAGAGCGATTTCTGTGTTCTCAAAGTTGGGTTCAAAATTACCTGTCCAGTATCTTCTCCCTCTACATTTTCCACAAAAGGAATACTTCAGTTTCATCCACCTTCTTTAAGATCCTTGAGCATGTCTAGAACTTCCAGCCTCTGCTATTGCATTTTCCTCACTGGTGTGCCCAAGGAACTTGTTCAAATTCATGCACTGTCAAGGGCTAAATCTGGATCATCTGTCAGTCTCATTCAATGACAATCTGTCCTGATTTACACAGTCTGAATTAAATATCCCTACAGCATATTACTAACACCTCTATTTATTGCTTACCCTAGCTTTGCCTTGTGATTAGTTATTTCATATTGATCTACTGAACTTAAATTCCGTGATCTTCTTATTGGCCACACATTATTCCTCTGTTTAGCACTCCTTATTCTTATCCCTGCTAGAATGCTTATTATGGTGCACAAGCTCCATATTTATAAAATGGATATTAATTGAATAAAATATTCTCTATAGGTCTTATAATTAGTAGTTCTTCAATGAATCACAGGGATTATTTTAGCTGATTTGACATCACCGTACCAATCTAACATACAAAATTGCATACTAAAGAACCAGGGAGACATTGAAATATCTAATATATGATCATTTTTAATATATTGGCATACTAAACTTTAGAATATATAGATCAAACCATTTATTTCAATAGGATAACATTTAACCAAATGCCTTGGTAAGTTGCTTATCTATCTCAAAAGGATATTGATAATATTGTTCTATAGAAAATTTACATAAAAAGACTATGGTTACTGGTAACCACAAATAGTCCTAATTAGTAAAAATATTGCCTGAAGTATTTCTGAATTGAAAAAAAAATCCAGATTTTAATTACTTTTTTTTTCAAGTGTGCTCTTTTAAAATAAATACTTTACTATTCTAACCGTCATGTTTTTTCTGTGTTAAGTATATAAGTAAGCATGTTGTATAGATTATGGTCAATGAGTTATTGGGTAAATGTTATTTTCCTACTATTATCTAAGGTTAATCTTACCACCTGCTATGGTTTGGCTGTGTCCCCAACTAAGTCTCATCTTGAATTGTAGTTCCCATAATCTCCATATGTGGGAGGGACTTGGTGGGAGGTAATTTAATTGTGGGTTTGGCTACCCTCATTTCTCATGATAATAAGTTCTCATGAGATCTGGTAGTTTTATAAGAGGCTTTTTCCCCCTTTGCTTGACACTTCTCCTTCCTGCTGTCATGTGGAAAAGGATTTCTTTGCTTCCCTTTCTGCCATGATTATAAGTTTCCTGGCGTCTCCCAAGGCATGCTAAACTGTGAGTCAATTAAACCTCTTTCCTTTATAAATTACCCAGTTTCAGGCATTTCTTCATAGTAGAATGAAAATGGACTAATACACCACCTATACTTTGTTCACAATTTTCATTGAGAAATGTATCTTGCACACAGAAAAGTACATACAACCTATATTAACAATTTTACAAATAACTATAAAGCAAATATTTGTGTTGGTTGGGTGCAGAGACTCATGTCTATAATCCCAGAACTTTGGAAGGCCAAGGTGGGTGGGTCCCTTTGAGCTCAGGAGTTTGAAACCAGCCTAGACAACATGGCAAAACTCTGTCTACAAAAAATACAAAGATTAGCCAGGTGTGGTAGCATACACCTGTGGTCCCACCTACTCAGGATGCTGAGGCTGGAGAATCACATGAACCTGGGAGACAGTGGTTGCAGTGAGCCGAGATCATTCAATGTGGGTAACAGAGTAAGACCCTGACTCAAAAAAAAAAGAAAAAGAAAAAAAGAACCAAATAGTTTGTGTAAAGACTACCCAGACCAAGTAGAACGTTTCATTTAAAAATTTTGGAATAGCTACTGAGGGCAGAAGGAGAGGAAGCTAGCCAAGCACAAGCATCTCCCTGAGTATCCCTCCCAGCTGCAGACTCATTCCTTTCCTCTATTGCTTATGCTACCCTGGCTTTGATAGTATTAATGTTTTCTCTTATCTTTATAATTTCCCTAAGGAAAAACATAAGTTTTTCTATTTTTGAACTTTAAGTAAATGAAACCATATTGTGTGTATTCTTTTACGGCTTTTTTTTTTTTTTCTTAACCTTCAGTTGGTAAAATATATTCATGCTGTTGTATGTGACTTTAGTTTGTCCATTCATTTTAAAAACTATACAGTGTCCTTTAAATGAATATACCACAGTTTATTTATCCATTCTACTTCTAAGGCAATTTAATTGTTTCCAGTTTGGGGTTTGAACATATGTCATTGTACATGCATTTCTTTAAGGCATATACCTAGCAGTGGAATTGCTGGGTCAAAGAGTAGATGTGCCTCAACTAGGCTAGAAGACACCACACTGTTTTCCAGAGTGCATGTATAAATTTATATTTCTACAACCAGTATGTGACAATTCCTGCTGGTCCAAATCCTGACCAACAATTGGTATTTACTTTTGCAATTTTCCCAATCTTAAGTATTTAGTGCTAACTCATTTTGTTTGAATTTCCATTTGCTGTATTAACAGTTAGGTTGAGTACCTTTTTAAAAAACATAAGCTTGTATTTTCACTTTTGTGAAGCTTCTCTTTGAGTTTAGCTCTTTGCCTACTTTTCTATTGAATCACCTGTATGTTTTTATTTGTATTTCTCATTGAATTTACTGTATACTGAATATTGTTATGGAGTCTTATGATAAGCAGAAGTTTTTAATTTTTGTGTAGTTAAAATTATCTTTCTCTTTTTTTTCCGTTTATTTATTTTATGGCATTTTAGGTTTTGGGGTACATGTGAAGAACTTGCAAGATTGTTGCATAGGTACACACGTGGCAGTGTGATTTGCTGCCTTCCTCCCCTTCACCTACATCTGGCATCTCTCCCCTTGCTATCTCTCCCCAGCTCCCCACCACCCACCGTCCCTCCCCTAATTCCCCCCAACTGACCCCAGTGTGTAGTGCTCCCCTCCCTGTGTCCATATGTTCTCATTGTTCAACACCCGCCTATGAGTGAGAACATGCGGTGTTTGATCTTCTCCTCTTCTGTCAGTTTGCTGAGAATGATGGTTTCCAGGTTCATCCATGTCCCTACAAAGGACACGAACTCATCGTTTTTGATGTCTGCATAATATGCCATGGTGTATATGTACCACATTTTCCCTGTCCAGTCTATCATCAATGGGCATTTGGGTTGGTTCCAGGTCTTTGCTATTGTAAACAGCGCTGCCATGAACATTCGTGTGCACATGTCCTTATAGTAGAACAATTTATCATCCTTTGGATATATACCCAGTAATGGGATTGCTGAGTCAAATGGAATTTCTATTTCTAGGTCCTTGAGGAATTGCCACACTGTCTTCCAAAATGGTTGAACTAATTTACACTCCCACCAACAGTGTAAAAGTGTTCCTATTTCTCCACATCCTCTCCAGCATCTGTTGTCTCTAGATTTTTTAATGATCGCCATTCTAACTGGCGTGAGATGGTATTTCAATGGTATTTCTCTGATGACCAGTGATGATGAGCTTTTTTCCATATGTTTGTTGACTTCATGTATGTCTTCTTTTGTAAAGTATCTGTTCATATCCTTTGCCCACTTTTGAATGGTCTTGTTTGTTTTTTTCTTATAGATCTCTTTTAGTTCTTTGTAAATTCTGGATATCAGCCCTTTGTCAGATGGGTAAACTGCAAAAATTTTTTCCCATTCTGTTGGTTGCCGATTCACTCTAATGACTGTTTCTTTTGCTGTGCAGAAGCTGTGGAGTTTGATTAGGTCCCATTTGTCTATTTTGGTTTTTGTTGTCAATGCTTTTGGTGTTTTGGTCATGAAGTCCTTGCCTACGCCTATGTCCTGAATGGTTTTGCCTAGATTTTCTTCTAGGGTTTTTCTGGTGTTAGGTCTTATGTTTAAGTCTTTAATCCATCTGGAGTTAATTTTAGTGTAAGGCATCAGGAAGGGGTCCAGTTTCTGCTTTGTGCACATGGCTAGCTGGTTTTCCCAACACCATTTATTAAACAGGGAATCCTTTCCCCATTGCTTGTTTTTGTCTGGTTTGTCAAAGATCAGATGGTTGTAGATATGTTGTGTTGCCTCCAAGACCTCTGTTCTGTTCCATTTGTCTATATCTCTGTTTTGGTACCAGTGCCATGCTGTTTTGATTACTGTAGCCTTGTAGAATAGTTTGAAGTCCAGTAGTGTGATGCCTCCCACTTTGTTCTTTTTGCTTAGAATTGACTTGGCTATGCGGGCTCTCATTTGGTTCCATATGAAGTTTAAGGTGGTTTTTTCCAGTTCTGAGAGGAAGGTCATTGGTAGCTTGATGGGGATAGTGTTGAATCTGTAAATTACTTTGGGCAGTATGGCCATTTTCATGATATTGATTCTTCCTAACCATGAACATGGAATGTTTCTCCATCTGTTTGTGTCCTCTCTTATTTCATTGAGGAGTGGCTTGTAGTTCTACTTGAAGAGGTCCTTTACGTTCCTTGTTAGTTGTATTCCTAGGTATTTTACTCTCTTTGTGGCAATTGTGAATGGCAGTTCGTTCTTGATTTGGCTCTCTTTAAGTCCGTTATTGGTGTATAGGAATGCATGTGATTTTTGCACATTGATTTTGTATCCTGAGACTTTGCTGAAGTTGCTTATCAGTTTCAGGATATTTTGGGCTGAGATGATGGGGTCTTGTAGATATACAATCATGTTGTCTGCAAATATAGACAATTGTCTTCCTCCTTTCCTATCTGAATACCCTTTATTTCTTTTTCTTGTCTGATTACTCTGGCTAGAACTTCCAGTACTCTATTGAATAGGAGTAATGAGAGTGGGCATCCTTGTCTAGTGCCAGATTTCAAAGGGAATGCTTCCAGTTTTTGCCCATTCAGGATGATATTGGCTATTGCTTTGTCATAAATAGCTTTTATTATTTTGAGATACATTCCGTCAATACCTAGTTTATTGAGGGTTTTTAATCAGAAAGGGCTGTTGAATTTTGTCAAAGGCCTTCTCTGCATCAATTGAAATAATCATGTGGTTTTTGTCTTTGGTTCTGTTTATGTGGTGAATTACGTTTATAGACTTGCGTATGTTGAACCAGCCTTGAATCTCTGGGATGAAGCCTACTTGGTCATGGTGGATAAGCTTTTTGATGTGCTGTTGCAATTGGCTTGCCAGTATTTTATTGAAGACTTTTGCATCTATGTTCATCACGGATATTGGCCTGAAGTTTTCTTTTCTTGTTGAGTCTCTGCCGGGTTTTGGTATCAGGATGATGTTGGTCTCATAAAATGATTTGGGAAGAATTCCCTCTTTTTGTATTGTTTGGAATAATTTCAAAAGGAATGGTACCAGCTCCTCTTTGTATGTCTGGTAGAATTCGGCTGTGAACCCGTCTGGACCTGGGTTTTTTTTGGGTGGTAGGCTCTTAATAGCTGCCTCAACTTCAGACCTTGTTATGGGTCTGTTCAGGGATTCAACTTCTTCCTGGTTTAGGCTTGGGAGGAGGCAAGTGTCCAGGAATTTATCCATTTCTTCCAAGTTTACTAGTTTATGTGCATAGAGTTGTTTTTAATAATCTCTGATGATGGTTTGAATTTCTGTGGAATCTGTGGTGATATCCCCTTTATCGTTTTTTATTGCATCGATTTGGTTATTCTCTCTTTTCTCTTTTATTAATCTGGCTAGTGGTCTGTGTATTTTGTTGATCTTTTCAAAAAACCAGCTCCTGGATTTATTGATTTTTTGAAGGGTTTTTTGTGTCTCTATCTCCTTCAGTTCTCCTCTGATCTTAGCTATTTCTTATCTTCTGCTAGGCTTTGAGTTTTTTGATCTTGCTTCTCTAGCTCTTTCAATTTTGACGATTGGGTGTCAATTTTTGATCTCTCCTTGCTTCTCATGTGGGCACTTATTGCTATATATTTTCCTCTAGAGACTGCTTTAAATGTGTCCCAGAGATTCTGGTATGTTGTGTTTTCATTCTCATTGGTTTCGAAGAACATCTTTATTTCTGCCTTCATTTCATTGGTTATCCAGTCAACATTCAAGAGCAAGTTGTTCAGTTTCCATGAAGCTGTGCGGCTCTGGGTTAGTTTTTGAATTCTGAGTTCTAACTTGATTGCATTGTGGTCTGAGAGACTGTTACGATTTCTGTTCTTTTGCATTTGCTGAGGAGCGGTTTACTTACAATTATGTGGTCAATTTTAGAGTAGGTGTGATGTGGTGCTGAGAAAAATGTATATTCTGTGGATTTGGGGTGGAGAGTTCTGTAAATGTCTATTAGGTTTGCTTGGTTCAGGTCTGAGTTCAAGTCCTGGATATCCTTGTTAATTTTCTGTCTGGTTGATCTGTCTAATATTGACAATGGGGTGTTAAAATCTCCCACTACAATTGTGTGGGAGCCTAAGTCTCTTTGTAAGCCATTAAGAACTTGCCTTATGTATCTGGGTGCCCCTGTATTGGGTGCGTATATATTTAGGATCGTTAGCTCTTCTTGTAGCATAGATTCTTTTACCATTATGTAATGTCCTTCTTTGTCTCTTTTGATCTTTGTTGCTTTAAAGTCTATTTTATCAGAGATGAGAATTGCAACTCCTGCTTTTTTTTTGCTCTCCATTTGCTTGGTAAATCTTCCTCCATCCCTTTATTTTGAGCCTTTGTGTGTCCTTGCATGTGAGATGGGTTTCCTGGATACAGCACACCGATGGGTTTTGGCTTTTTATCCAATTTGCCAGTGTGTGTCTTTTGATTGGGGCATTTAGTCCATTTACATTTAGGGTTAATATTGTTATGTGTGAATTTCATACTGCCATTTTGGTGCTAGCTGGCTGTTTTGCCCATTAGTTGATGCAGATTCTTCATTGTGTTGATTCTCTTTACCATTTGGCATGTTTTTGGAGTGGCTGGTACTGGTTGTTCCTTTCTATGTGTAGAGCCTCTTTCAGGAGCTCTTGTAAAACAGGCCTGGTGTTGACGAAATCTCTGAGTACTTGCATGTTCACAAAGCATTTTATTTTTCCTTCACTTTTGAAGCTTAGTTTGGCTGGATAGGAGATTCTGGGTTGAAAGTTCTTTTCTTTAAGGATGTTGAATATTGGCCCCCACTCTCTTCTGGCTTGTACAGTTTCTGCTGAGAGATCTGCTGTGAGTCTGATGGGCTTCCCTTTATGGGTAACCTGACCTTTCTCTCTGGCTGCCCTTAGTATTTTCTTCTTCATTTCAACCCTGGTGAATCTGATGATTATGTGCTGTGTTGTTGCTCTTCTTGAGGAATATCTTTGTGGTGTTCTCTGTATTTCCTGGACTTGAATATTGGCCTGCCTTGCTAGGTTGAGGAAGTTTTCCTGGATAATATCCTGAAGAGTATTTTCCAGCTTGGATTAATTCTCTTTGTCGCATTCAGGTACACCTATCAAACGTAGATTAGGTCTTTTCACATAGTTCCACATTTCTTGGATACATTGTTCATTCCTTTTTACCCTTTTTTCTCTATTCTTGCCTTCCCATTTATTTCATTGAGTTGATCTTCAACCTCTGATATCCTTTCTTCTGCTTGGTCAATTCGGCTGTTGATACTTGTGCATGTATCGTGAAGTTCTCGTGTTGTGTTTTTCAGCTCCATCAATTCACTTATATTCCTTTCTATTTTGTCCATTCTCAGTAGCATTTTGTCAAATCTTTTTTCAAGGCTCTTAGTTTCTTTGCATTGGGTTAGAACATGTTCTTTTAGTTCACAGAAATTTCTTACTACTCACCTTCTGAAGTCTGATTCTGTCATTTCATCACACTCGTTCTCCCTCCAACCTTGTTCCCTTGCTGGTGAGGAGTTGTGATCCCTTGTAGGAGGAGAGGTGTTCTGGTTTCGGGTGTTTTCATCCTTTTTGCACTGGTTTCTTCCCATCTTTATGGATTTATCCACCTGTCGTCTTTGTAGTTGCTGGCTTTCAGATTGGGTCTCTGAGTGGATGTTCTGTTTGTTGATGATGAGGTTATTTCTGTTTCTTAGTTTTCCTTCTAACAGTCTGGCCCCTCTGCTGCAGGTCTGCTGAGGTCCACTCCAGGCCCTGCTTGCCTGGGGATCACCTGCAGCAGCTGCAGAACCGTAAGATTGTTACCAGTTTTCTTCTTCTGCTATCTTTGTCCCAGAAGGACACCCGCCAAGTGTCAGTCTGATCTCTCCTTTTTGAGGTGGCTCTTTGGGTATACAGGGGTCAGGAAGCTGCTTGAGGAGGCAGTCTGTTCTTTATAGGAGCTCAAATGGTGAGCTGTGAGCTCTGTTGTTGTTCATTCAGAGCTGCTGGGCAGGTACGTTTAGGTCTGCTGCAGCAGAACTCATAAACTGCTTTTTGTTCCCAGGTCATCTGTCCCAGGGATTTAGGGCTTTATTTATGAGTTTCCTTTGCGCTGCTACCTTCTTTTTTTTTTTTCCTTCAGAGCTGCCCTGCCCAGCAAGGAGGCAGCCTAGTCAGTGTCTGCCTGTAGAGGCTTTGCTGAGCTGCTGTGAGCTCCTCCCAGCTGCCGAGTGAACTTCCCTGCAGTACTGTTTGTATGGGTGTAGTTAGAATTGCTTTGGCGATGGTGGCCCGCCTCTGTTGAGGCAGAGTCTCTCTGCTGTGGTAGGTTGCCTTGGCAACGGTGGGCTGCCTCAGCATTGGCTGACTACCTCCATAGTGGTGGGCTGCCTCGGTAAAAGCGGATGCCCCTCCCCCGCAGAGCTGGACTGTCCTGGGTTCAGCTGCGCTTGTTGTGAAACTCTCAATCCAGAGAGTTTCTGATTGCTGTTCTTTTGTGGGGGTGGGACCAGCCGAGCCTGATCGCCTGGCTCCCTGCCTCAGAGACTTTTTTTTTTTTTTTAAGTTGGTGTTCCAGTCGCCTGTTGAAGAGGCACCAGGATCTGTGTGTTTTCCCATGCGGTGATTCACTGCACTGGCTTAAACAGCAGCACTGACATTCGTGGTGCTTTTTTTTGCCCTGGAATCTACTGTCTTGGTTCCCTGTTCAGTCTCCTTTTTAAACAGATGAATGGGCGACTTCCCATGGCTCCAATTGCCAGCCAAAAGGGCACCAGGACCAGTGTATTTTGTACGGAGAACCGCTGTGCCAGGGAGCTGACAAAGCAGCCACGCGGGGCAAAGCAGCCGTGCCGGCCGACACAGCCGTGCTGGCCGAAACAGCCGCGCTAATTTTCTAGTCTGTGGGCAATAAAAATGTGGCGTCCACACACCCTCTGCGCTTTCACTGGGAGCTGCAATCCTGAGCTGTTCCTAAACGGCCATCTTGGATTGATCTCTCTTTTTTTTCTTTATAATGATGAGTCTTTCTGTCTTATTAAATACTCCTGCTCCTCAATAATGAAGGTAATTACTTTTATTCTCTCCTTAAGATTTAAAAAATTTGCCCTTTCCTCCAGCTTTGTTATTTTATTACAAGGCTACAGTAATCAAAACAGCATGATACTGGTACCAAAACAGAGGTAGAGACCAATGGAACACAGAGGCTTTGAAAGTAATGCCACACATCTACAACTATCTTATTTTTGACAAACCAGACAAAAACAAGCAATAGGGAAAGGATTCCCTGTTTAATAAATGGTGTTGCAAAAACTGGCTAGCCATGTGCAGAAAGTTGAAACTGTACTCCTTCCTTACATCTTATACAAATATTAACTCCAGATGGATTAAAGATTTAAACATGGCCGGGCGCAGTTGTTCAAGCCTGTAATCCCAGCACTTTGGGAGGCCGAGGCGGGTGGATCATGAGGTCAAGAGATCAAGACCATCCTGGTCAACATGGTGAAACCCCGTCTCTACTAAAACTACAAAAAATTAGCTGGGCATGGTGGCGCGTGCCTGTGGTCCCAGCTACTCAGGAGGCTGAGGCAGGAGAATTGCCTGAACCCAGCAGGCGGAGGTTGCGGTGAGCCGAGATCGCGCCATTGCACTCCAGCCTGGGTAACAAGAGCGAAACTCCGTCTCAAAAAAAAAAAAAAAAAAGATTTAAACATAAGACCTGACACCATAAAAGCCCTAGAATAAAACCGAGGCAATACCATTCAGGACATGGGCACAGGCAAGGACTTCATGACTAAAACACCAAAAGCAATGGCAACAAAAGCCAAAATAGACAAATGGGATCTGATTAAACTTAAGACCTTCTGCACAGCAAAAGAAATAATCATTAGAGTCAACCGGCACCCAACAGAATGGGAAAAATTTTTTGCAAACTACCCATCAGACAAAGGGCTAATATCCAGAATCTACAAAGAACTAAAACAAATATGCAAGAAAAAAACAACCCCATCATAAAGTGGGTGAAAGATATGAACAGAGGCTTTTCAAAAGAAGACATTTATGTGGCCAAGAAACATATGAAAAAATGCTCATCATCACCGGTCATTAGAGAAATGCAAATTAAAACTGCTTTCAGATGCTATCTCACACCAGTTAGAATGGCAATCATTAAAATATTGAAGGCAACAGATGCTGGAGAGGATGTGGAGAAATAGGAACAGTTTTACACTGTTGGTGGGAGTTCAAATTAGTCCAACCATGGTGGAAGATCGTGTGGCGATTCCTCATGGATTTAGAAATAGAAATACCATTTGACCTAGCAATCCCATTACTACAGTATAAACCCAAAGGATTACTTAACTGGGTAATACCCAAAGGATTATAAATCGATCTATTATAAAGATACATGCACATGTATGTTCATTTCAACACTGTTTACATTAGCAGACTTGGAACCAACCCAAATGCTCATCAAAGATAGACTGGATAAAGAAAACTGTGGCACATATACAGCATGGAATACCATGCAGCCAAACAAAAGGATGAGTTCATGTCCTTTGCAGGGACATGGAAGAATCTGGAAACCATCATTCTCAGCAAACTTGACACAAGAACAGAAAACCAAACACCTCACGTTCTCACTCATAAGTGGGTGTTGAACAATGAGAACACATGGATACAAGGAGGGGAACATCACACACTGGGGTCTGTTGAGGAATGGGGAGCTACGGGAGGGATAGCAGGGGTGGGGAGATTGGGGAGGGATAACATTAGGATAAATACCTAATGTGGGTGACGAGGGCATGGAGGCAGCAAACCACCATGGTATGTGTATACCTATGTAACATTCCTGCAAGATCTGCACATATACCCCAGAACTTAAAGTAACATTTAAAAAAATTGCCCTTTCCACTTAGGTTTTGAATTGATTTTAAATATGGATACTCGTTATTATAGTTCCAATGATTAAAAAGCAGCCTTCCCCTTTGCTCTAGGGTGCTAATTAATTGTAAGCCAAGTGTCCTTGTGTGTGTGAAGTTGTTTCTGAATGTAAAATACATTTCTTTGGTCTAGATATCTATTCCTGCAATAAAAATTTACTGCCTTGCTTACTGTAACTTTATATAGGTCTTGATACCTGGGCAGGTCCTTTCTACCTTATTTTTCTTCTTCAGTTGTGTCTTAGCTAACTTTGACCTTTTAAATATAGATACATATTTAAAGATCTACTTGTGAACTTCCACATGCACACTAAAATAACCCGTTGGTAATATGAAATTCATTGAATCTATACATTTATTTCAAGAGAGGGTAGGTGCACACATATATCTCCAGTGCTTCTGGAAGCCAGTGTGGGAGGAGTACTTGAGGCCAGGAGTTCAAGACTAGCCAAGGCAACATAGTGAGACATTGTCTTTAGAAAAAAAAGTTTTTAAAAAGCTGGGCATGATGGCAGGCTGTCTGTAGTTCCAAGTACACAGCGGGCTGAGGTGGGAGGATGGCTTCCGCCCAGGAGTTTGAGGCTATAGTGAGCTATGATTATGCCATTGCCCTCTAGCCTGGGTGACAAAGTGGGAACCTAGCTCTTAAAAAAAATCAGGAGAAATATTTACACTAACAAATTTTTCAGACTGTGAATTTGCCATATATTCCTTTTGTTGACATCTTCTTTAATGTAATTTAATAACATTTTATGATTTTTCTGTAGTAGCCTTATACATCTCTGTTGGACTTCTTCTGGGTTACCTGATATATTTTGATACTGTTATATAAACCCAACTTTGTTATTGATCATAAGCCATCAAAATCTTCCTAAACCTTGCTTGTAATTTCTTTCCACTAACTTGTGTTCTCACTGCTTTTTTCTTCCATTGAGCTACTCTCTTCATTGCATAAACATAATTTGTACCCATTATGTACCCATTTTTAAAAGCCCTTCAGTAGTTTCCTTTTTTTTTTATCATAGTCAATAATTTAGGCATGATGATCCACACTTCTGTCTCTTCCTTCTTAACCTTTCAGCCAGTCATTTTACAACCTGCTGTGATTTGATTGCTTCCACCACCACACTACAACTGCTCTGCCAGAAGATCCACTCATAATTAAAGCCAGGGACTATTTTTCAAGGTTCTGCATTATAGGACATTGCCATAATGCTAACTGTATTAATAGTAGCCATAGTAATTATCACTTATATATATCACTGGTAAATATCACTGGTATTATTTTTACTATAATTATAGCTAAAATTATAATTATAGCAAAAATAATACAATTATATTATTACTATATTACTATTATTACTATATTATATAATTACTATAATTATAGTAATTATATAATTATATAGTAATTATATAATATAGTAATAATGATTGTGATAAAGTTAATAGCAACTGATTGAATTTCCTTTGTGTGGCAGCACTTTATATCCACTACTTTCACACATTAGATATTATTATCAAAGATTGGATCCTTTCCATTGTCCAAGGTCATGAAGAGTAAGTTCTACAAGGAAGTCAGCCTCTTGCAAGAGTCTAAACTCTGCCCAATACTTGTCTCTGCCTTAAATCCTGGAATCATGCTCTCCTCTGGTCCTCCATTTGTCCATCCTGCCTCTTTTTCTTAGTCTTTTGCTCAGGGTTCTCAACTACTGCCCAAATCCTCAGTCTGACTCCTCACCAGGGTCAGCCCTTTTTTCACTCTTCCTATCTTTCCTTGTATAATACCCTCTCCCACAACATAAGCGTTCACGTAGAATACCAACTTCATTATATCAAAGACCTAGCATGGTGCCTGTCTTGTAGCTATTGAATGGTAAACTATCTTATATCTTCATTGGTTGGAGTCTAGACATCCCAGCTCAATATTTACAAAGCTGAGCTCATAAATCTTTTTCTCCTAAACCTGCTTCTCCTCCTAGGTATCTTATCCTGGTTAAAAGTACCAACTTTTATCCATTTGCTCATTCCAGAAAACTGGTAATCATAGAACTCTTTTTATCTTGCCAGCCTCAGAAATCTCTTCTACCAATGTAGATTTCTTTGCACTGTGGTCTTTAGTGACCCATCTCCTGGTGCTGTCCCATTTGGAGCACATATAAGCTTGATATGTTGACGATTTGATGAACTATTCTAGAAAGAAAAAAATAAATGCAGACTTTACTCATTTTTACAGTAACTATTTTTCATATAATGAAAAATAATTCTTTCAGTTTAGCAGCTTATATTTTGATATTGCCCAAGAGAGTATCATACAAGTACCCACTTACTGATTTTTTTTGACACTTTTAGGTGTCTAAAGTTATGGAAGAGAAAACTTGTAAAGCAAATGATATTCAAATACTCTGGAACTTAGTTGAGATTTTCGGAATTTCTTTTTCAATATTCACAAAAGTGTGGCTGAGACCATTAAACTGTGCACATCATTAAAGTTAATGGCAGAACAACCAAATATTTGAGGATACCTCCGTCTTTTCAAATGGATTCACGTTAAATTCTTGCTGCAGGGGTTTCTCAGTGCAGCCTCTGTGATGGATTTTAGGGGTCTCTTGCATGGCATGGCTGTCCTTCTGGAGCACCACAGGGAACAAAACCAAAGTTGTTGAGTTAGAACAGATATTTTGATACCAAACATGGTGAAATTGGCAATTGTCATTTTTGCATAATGAGGTAAATATATTTGAAGGCATTGGAAATCCTAACGAGCATTATATATAACTTAGGAGATTGGTTAATGAAAAATTTTTAACAATGTTTTATAGAGTGAGGGACACCATGATGTATAGTCTGCTATTGATAGTGTCACTCTTGGCTGTCAGAGCCCTTCGGGGATTACTCAGGCAGAAGGGGTCATGCCTCACTTTGAGTCAGGTGAAAGGACACAAAGGCCCAGCTCTGTCACCCTCTCTTGGCACATTCTGTCCTCAGAATGCCCTTCAGTGTCAGCTAAGGCTTCTGTTGAGACTGTCACAGTTTGATATTGTCCTCTACCCTATCTTGCTTCTTTCTCTTTCTTTCCATTTCCTTCCACAGGCACTGATTCTGTAATAAACATTCTGTATGCTAATCTTAATCTTAGAGTTTGCTTCCAAGGGAACCTAACCTCCAACTCCCACCATGTAAAAGTTTGATGCAGCTTTGCCAGAGAAGTATAATATTAGTGGGAATGCTGCGAGGCTTTTCCCTAGAACAGGAAACTCACAAAGGTTACCAAGTAAACAGATTCATTCATCCTGGCAACACTTACACATCATTCTCAGGGATGCAGAGATGATTAAGACAAGGTTCCTGTTCTCTGGTGAGGGAGGTAGGTACCAACAAGTGTTCACAATGCAACATCATAAGTGTTATCGCAGAGGATTGCACAGTGTGCTTAGGAAACACAGATGAAGGGGCAATTAAAATTGCCCAGGTGTCCTGGAAGATGAGGAAACATTTGATCCAAAGTGAAAAAAAAAAAAGAGACCAAAAAATAAAAAAAACACTTGATCTGAATTCTCTTTTTCAGGAAAGAGAATTCCAGGCTGGGGAAGCAGCACATGAACAGGCATGAAGGCAAAAAGGGAAGGGTATGGTTTGGGAGTAGCTTGCAAAATACTAATGGTATGGTTTGGGAGTAGCTTTTCAGCTGTGTAAGATGTCTAGGGAGAAACAAGGAGCTAGGCTAGGATGAGGATGAACAATGGCAGGAAGTAATGAAAAAATGAACTAAGAAATGGTTTGGGGCCAGAGCTAAAGAAGGAGTGGTTGCCTGGTGACAATGTATAAAATGAGGAGATAACAAAAGATACCTAAAGAAGACCAGTGTTTCATATGGGTAGCATTAAGGAAGAGCAGTTAGTGAACCACTAGAGAACCATTAAAGTGGAAGAAGGAAAACTGTAACATTGCTGGAGAGTAGAGAATTTCAGAAAGGCAAAGGTCAACACTGTTACATGCTCCAGAGATGTTCAGCAGGTTGAGAACTTCAAAATAAGCCCTTAAGCTCTAGCAAAATGGACACAGGAGTGGGGATATATTCATAAATGCAACACCATATGGTAAAACATGACTACAGGTTCATCTGAGAAAAAATGATAAATTTTGCAACATGACATTGAGTGAGAAAGTTAGATCTACTACAAAGACGGGTTTAATTAAACCTGTAGTGCTTGGGGATAGTTGTTTAGGTGACACAAATGTAAAAGAATGCTGGAAAAATGGGCCCTTGTAAGGACAGAGAGGGTAATGATCTGAAGTAGGCATGAGGGGATCTGCTGGGCTCTGGTCAAGTCATCTTTCGTGACTGGAGGGAATTTTACGGATATTTCCCTTGGAATAAATCTTTGGGCTGCACGTTTCTGTTTTGTGAAATTTTCTATGATGGAATTTATATTTCACAATAAGTAGGGTTTTAAAGAGAAGCAATTGGAATGATTAATTTCAGAATCATTGTGACTTTTGCGGAGAAGTTTGAGTAGAATGTTTGGTGGGAGAAATCTGATTGTCCTGGGTTGAGGAACTGAAAGAACAACATTTAGAAATGTGGATTATTTCTTCTGTATGTTGATGGGAAATAGAAAGAGATAATGTAGCCCTTTGGAGTAAGAAATCTTTAAACTAGTAAACTTAGTATACCTAAGGCAAATAACCTTCATTAAATCTATAACACATACAAGTAGATAGGGGTAAATTATAAATAACCAAATGAAACATTAGTAGTAAGTGATTAAAAATGCATAGTGGCAAGCAAATAACAATTTTAAATCAGAGTTTTGAGTAAACTTTCTTCATATTTGTTATTTTGTGAATATCATAAATGATTTCTAGAAACCTGAAGTTGTAAAACGGACGGCTTAAAAAATGATAAACTATCTAAAAAGACAGGCAATTAAATATATGTCATTAATCATTTCAAGGCACTAGAATCTTTGGTATATTAATGTTTTTGTAGTTTAGCATAGTATTTGTATTGTATTATATTATGCTTATCAGCAAAATACAACACATTTAACTTCATTAAAACCGCACTTCAAAATTCCTTTAGAATTAAGGAATTAAGAATAACAGGAGACCTTTAAGATAGTTCATTTAACTTGCTTTTTGACAGATTGGGAGTCTAAGGGCTTAGAGACTGAATGCCAGTACCCAGGTCACACAGTTGTTGGAAAGCCTAACTAAAGCTTGGGTCTCTCATTTCTCAGTCTAGTGACAATTCCACTCAGCACCTTTGAGCAATATCTCATATAGCAAATTTTCTAATTATCTATGATTCTAAACGGGCTCTAGGGCATTGTTATAATAGAATTTGGTCTGTGCCAATACAAATGTTCTGTATTTGGAAATTGTTTTCTTTCAAGTCATAATTCTAAAAAATGTAATACGTATTAAGTATAATTTGTATTTTGTCTTAGGGTGGTAACATTTATTTAGGGAGAACTTCTCTCTTTTGTAGAATGTGATTATAACAACGACTTGATTAATGGAAGTTCTCTTTAACTGCAACTCATAATACAAGCCTAAATCCTGAGACAGAAGGTCAACTGCATCATCATGTCACTTTCTGTTAATATTACAATATGAACACTATTGTGTTGGTTCATTACAGACCCTTAAGATCCTCTGTGGATGGCAAGTGCTTCTGTTCTCATCATAGAGAGGAGGAAATGAATTCCTGGCTATGTAGGTGGTGGTCCCCAGGCTATACTCCCCATACAAACTGTGGCCTTCAGAGAGTTATTTACAGTCTGCCCCTATGCTTATAGGAAAGTTACCCTCTTTGAACAGCATTTCCCATGTGACACATCATATAATGCAGGGCAAAACTTACCAATTCAGTTCACATCAGGATTTTTTTTTTTCACCATTGATTTTGTCATAAGAGCTACATCTCTTAAAATAAGAATTTGTATTCAGGTAGCTTGAAGATCTTTATAGCCATTGACCTTCCCAGTGACTGCCAACAAAATCTTTTAGTTTATCACTTCACTGAGCCATATCATCACTTAGAACACTCAAATCATTTAAATTTAGGTGACCTGGTGGTATATCATTCCTTATGTATAAGATCGAACAAACACCTTTGTCACACTCTAAATGCCTTGAAGGCAGACACGTAAGTGCCCTGAAGACAGATACTCACTGGGTAACTCACTTAGGCACATAGCATGGTGATATGCACAGAGTGAGCTCTCAGTAACTATTAGCCAAACAATGATAAGTGCTTTTTAGTTGTATAACTTTCTTGATTCTGTACTTCCAAGAGTAGAGAACTTACTCTTTGACCTCTGGGTAGCATTTGGCAATAGGACAATAAATGGTTTCTCCTTCTTTGGCCTCAGTGGCCCTTTACTGTGCTTTGACTCCAATAGGCTGAATTTGCAAGCTCTCCTTTGACCTCATTCTTGCAATGTTCTCTACCTGTTAGCAGGAAGATAGCCTTCTGTGACTCCTTTTATTCCCTCTCCTCTAAGATTAAAATGCATTTAGCACATTGTTGAATTTTTTTCTATGAATATTTATGTTAAATACTATTATTGTATATGAGACAAAGTAAAAAAATAAAATAAAGATATGATACAAAAATAAATATACATACTCAGGTGTAATGTAGTAGTATGCACAATTAAATACATATTTTGTTGTTGTCTTTCCAGGTAGATTTTTTATGGCTTTAACATTCCTTGACTTACTCACAGGGCTTTCAGGCACTGAAAAACAGCCACAGGGCCTGGGTAGGCTGGGATCCCTCAGAGGCTTTCTGCAGGCAATTGCAGCTTTGCCTATTACTGGCCTAGGGTGGGCTGTTGTTACTGAAGCCTTCACCCCTTCAAGCCCAAAACGGAACTGCAATTGTCTCCAAAATTCTGAGCTCTCTTGGAAACTCAAGAAGCCCCTCTCAGTGTTGTTGATTTCTGTTCATTTTAATTACCTGTCATTTGCATTTATCTCATAAAATAGTAGATGTTGGCATATTTGACAGGTAAGTTTGGGGAAATGGATACTTTAATGTATCCATGGAGTCTGTGGGATACCTTTCTAGTCCTCTCATCTGAGGGCCTCATTTTGATTATCTGGGAGGTCACTTCACTAATACAGGGGAATGCTTTTTCTCTCCTTATAAATCTATCTTTTTGATTATCTAATTATTGGGTCTTAATCATAAAAGTTTCTTATTATAAAATTATTTGCTTATACCAGCTGGCATTAATTGTTTTCTTCTATCTAGCTCCAATTCATTTTCTCTGCTTTATGTTTCAGATGTCTTTGGCTTTCAGAGAGATTTACATTTTTCAGAGTTCTTTCAAATATAAATGTATATAAATATATATGAGAATTTCCCATTAACCTTCACATTAATACTGTGAAATAGGTAGAGCAAGTTTTACAAATGTGAAAATTGAGATTCAGAGAAGTTATGCAATTGCTAAGTTGCCCAGCTGATAAATGGATATGTTCATGTTGAAATTTGGGTGTAAGTATTCAGAACACAGTGTTCTTATATCATCTTCTACCAGCATAGTCTCACTACGATATGGTCTTGCTATGTCCCCACCCAAATCTCATCTTGAATTGTAACTCTTACAATTCCCATGTGTTGTGGGAGGAACCTGCTGGAGGTGAATGATGGCGGGTGTGTGGGTTTTCCCGTGCTGTTCTCATGATAGTGAATACGTCTTGTGAGATCTGATGGTTTTAAAAATGGGGGTTTCCCTGCACAAGCTTTATTCTCTTGTCTGCTGCCATGTAAAATGTGCCTTTCACCTTACACCGTGATTGTGAGGCTTCCCTAGCCACATGGAACTGTAAGTCCAATAAACTTCTTTCTTTTGTTAATTGTCCAGTCTCAGGTATGTCTTTATCAGCAATGTGAAAAACGAACTAATATAGTAAATTGGTACCAGTAGACTGGGGTGCTGCTGAAAAGGTATCGAAAAATGTGGAAGCAATTTTGGAACTGGGTAACAGGCAGAGGTTGGAACAGTTTGGAGGTCTCAGGAAAAGATAGGAAATACGGGAAAGTTTAGAACTCCCTAGAGACTTGTTAAATGGCTTTGACCAGAATGCTAATAATGATATGGACAATGAAATACAGGCTGAGGAGATGATGAATTTGTTGGGAACTGGAGTAAGGTGACTCTTGCTATATTTTAGCAAAGAAACTGGCAGCATTTTGCCCCTGCCCTAGAGATTTGTGAAACTTTGAACTTGAAAGAGATGATTTAGGGTATCTGGCAGAAGAAATTTCTATGCAGAAAAGCATTCATGATATGACTCGGGTGCTGTTAAAGGCATTCAGTTTTATAAGGGAAGGAGAGCATAAAAGTTTGGAAAATTTGCAGCCTGATAATACAATAGAAAAGACAATCCCATCTTCTGAGGAAAAATTCAAGCCAGATGTAGAAATTTGCATAAGTAATGAGAAGCTGAATGTTAATCCCCAAGACAATGGGGAAAATGTCTCCAGGGCACATCAGAGGCTTTCATGGAAGTCCCTCCCATCACAGGCCCAGAGGCTTAGGAGAAAAAAGTGATTTTGTGGGCAGGACCCAGGGTTCCCATGCTGGGTGCAGCCTAGGGACTTGATGTCCTGTGTCCCAGCCACTACAGCCTGGTCTGAAACGGGCCAACATAGAGCTTGGGCTGTGGCTTCAGAAGGTGCAAGCCTCAAGCCTTGGCAGCTTCCATAGGGTGTTGAGCCTGCAAGTTCACAGAAGTCAATAATTGAGGTTTGGGAACCTCTGTCTGGATTTCAGAAGATGTATGGAAGCTCCTGGATGAACAGGAAGAAGTTTGCTGTAGGGACAGGGTCCTCATGGAGAACCCCTGCTAGGGCAGTGCAGAAGGGAAATGTGGGATGGGAGCCTCCACACAGAGGCTCTGCTGTCACACTGCCTAGTGGAGCTGTGAGAAGAGGGCCACTGTCCTCCAGACCCCAGAATGATAGATCCACTGATAGATTGCACTGTGCACCTGGAAAATCCATAGACACTCAATGCCAGCCCATGAAAGCAGTCAAGACGGAGTCTCTACCCTCCAAAGCTACAGGGGTGGAGCTGTCCAAGACCATGGGAACCCCCATCTTGCATCGGTGTGACCTGGATGTGAGACATGGAGTCAAAAGAGATCATTTTGGAACTTTAAGATTTGACTTTCCCGCTGGATTTCAGGCTTGCATGGGGTGGGTAGCCCCTTTGTTTTGGCTAGTTTCTCCCATTTGGAATGGCTTTATTAATCCCATGCCTCTACCTCCATTGTATCTAGGAAGTAGTGAACTTGCTTTTGATTTTACAGGCTCATAGACAGAAGAGATTTGGCTTGTTTCAGAGGAGACTTTGTGGATTTCTGAGTTAATGCTGAAATGAGTTAAGACTTTGGGTGACTGTTAGGAGGACATGATTGGTTTTGAAATGTGAGGACAAGAGATTTGGGAGGGGCCAGGAGCAGAATGATATGGTTTCACTGTGTCCCACCCAAATCTCATCTTGAATTGTAACTCCCGAAGTTCCCACATGCCTTGGGAGGAACATGGTGGAAGGTCATTGAATCATGGGGGCAGGTCTTTCCCATGCTGGTCTCTTGATGGTGAATAAGTCTCAAGAGATCTGATGGTTTTAGAAATGAGAGTTTCCCTGCACAAGCTCTCTTCTCTTGTCTGCTGCCATGTGAGATGTGCCTTTTACCTTCTATCATGATTGTGAGGCCTCCCCAGCCATATGGAACTGTAAGTCCAATAAACCTCTTTCTTTTGTAAATTGCCCAGTCTCAGGTATGTCTTTATCAGTGGCATAAACACGGACTAATAAACCCTATTATCCCACAGATGGCATGTGGCTTCCCATCTGTTTGTGCTCACCCAGCTTCTTCTCTCAATGAATCAGAAGACTCACTTTCCAAGGCTCCATTCAAGTCTCCCTCATTTCTAAAAGCCTTTCCTGATAAAACCAGTATATTTTCTGTAAATGCCTGTTATTTATGCCATTTATTTTGTGTTTTCTCATAGACTGTTTTGTATGGTTATTTAACTATGCCAAACTAGATGTTTAGAGATAAGGAAATGTCAAGCAAACTGAAATGAAACCAGGCAAGAAGCAGCTAGTTATTGGCATTTATTAGCGGTCTTAGGAATTGCAATTTGGGAGACATGAACTCAACATGAAATTGAATTGTGTTTCTAAAGGAGAAAGGAGAGAGAAGGATTTTAAAGAAGAAAGAAGGTGAAAGTTTAAAAGATTACAAAAGTTGTTTGTCTAAAATCATGACTGGCTAGGGCATGTAAAGTACATGAGTCCATACACAGCTGGCTGCAAGGTGGTTGGCTAAATCCAGCATCTTCCAGGGTACTGTGGTCTTTGTGATTTGGACAAGATCTAAAGTTCACAGGAAGTCCCAGGTACAGCTGTTTGAGGATATACAGAAGTTCCTCAACAAAATGGCTCCAGGCTCCGTTTTAGATGTTCTGAATCATAACATAGCCATTTTTTATGGGGGGGGGGGAAACATGGGATTTGGAGCCCTCTGGATTTGGGTTCAAATCCTGACTGTTACCTACCAGCTTTCATGGCCTTGGGTACCTGCTAGCTGAACTGAAAACTGGGGATATATTCAGAAAAAATATTTACTGAATGTATACTATATCCTGGGTGTGCACAGCAATGAATAAGACGCAACAAAGACTGTGAGGGAGATAGGCAAGTAAAACAGATCATCAAGAGTTGCAAACAATATTAAATGATTTTTAAAACTAAAAATAGTTGATAACATAGCAACAGCAGAAAGAATCCACATCGGAGAAGGTGATTGTGGAAGGTCTCTCTGAGGAAGATGTTACTTTACCTGAGACCTGACTGACATGTAAAGCCAGCCTTGCAAAGATGTGGTGAGGAGTTGTTCATGCAGGAAGACAGAAGCTTTTTTTTTTTCTTTTTTTATTAGTATACTTTCGGTTCTGGGGTACATGTGCAGAACATGCAGGCTTGTTACATAGGTATACACGTGCCATGGTGGTTTGCTGCATCCATTGCCCCGTCATCTACATTAGGTATTTCTCCTAATGTTATCCCTCCCCTATCCCCCTACCCCCTGCTACCCCTCTCTAGCCCCACAACCCCTGACAGGCCCCAGTGCATGATGTTCCTCAACCTGTGTCCATGTGTTTTCATTGTTCAACACCCATTTATGAGTGAGAACATATGGTATTTGGTTTTCTGTTCTTATGTCAGTTTGCTGAGAACGATGGTTTCCAGTTTTATCCATGTCCCTGCAAAGGACATGGACTCATCCTTTTTTATGTCTGCATAGTACTCCATGGTGTATATGTGCCACATTTACTTTATCCAGTCTATCATTGATGGGCATCTGAACTGGCTCAAGTCTTTGCTATTGTGAACAGTGCTGTAATAAACATATGTGTGCACGTGTCTTTATGATAGAATGATTTATAACCCTTTAGGTATATACCCAGTAATGAGATTGCTGGGTCAAATGCTATTTCTATTTCTAGATCCTTGAGGAATCACTACCAGGTTTAAGATAGCCTAGTTTATTAGAGGAATAGAGAGAAGGATGGTTGCTGAGGAAGGGAGGCAGAAAATCATGTGGAGATTTTGAGCAGTAATGAGGAATTTGGTTTTATTCTATCTAGTTGCAATAAGAAGTCAATGAGAAGGTTAACAAGGCCCTCTTGGTGTTGGGCATGATAAATGGATTAACACAGAAAACATATGATATAATCTTTGATAGTTAACTGTTTAATATATTTTTATTCTTCTTTCACATGTATTTTATTATTAAAACTACACCATTAACTTCTCAAATGCAGGGGCTATATATCACACGATTGCATACACAATGTGGCACTCTATGACACGCATAAATTGATCAGGCTTGTTGGATGTGAGTGTTATCCTAGTGCGCCCCTCAGCAACAGCCTTTTCCATGCAGATGACTTGCACTGTTCTGAGTAATTTAGCTAAGCTGCCTGATTCTGACCATTTAACATCATCTCATACACATGAGGCTATCTGATGAGTTCTGTAATAGCAACTTGCACACAGCGGAGTGTGTAAGCATGCATAATTCTCAGCTTGATCTATATTTAATTGTCATTCTGGAAAAACATTGACTTTTGTATGATTATCTAAAAAAAAAAGAACAACACAAGTATAAGGAATGAAGAATTTACTTAGCATTTTGGAAAGGGACTATCTTCAGAAAAGTTTTTTTTTTTTCCGTTTTATTTGCCACACCATCTGCTTTTGAGATAAGCAGAACTGGTGAGTTCTTTATTGAGATACATACTGTTACTTAGACTTTGAAGGTTTATTTCTTCTTAGAAATGCCAAGTGTTTAGATTTTTCTGTGCTTTAGAGCATGTATTCTTTTTCTTTCTGGCAGGATAGAGATCAAGGTAGAGACCCCTCTATCTGGGCTCCCTTGGTAAAGGTTTCTTCCTGAATAGAGGCTTCCCAAGAGGCATTTGTCACTGTTTCTATGCATAAGAAGTAGGAAGATTTTTATATTTTTCCTTTGTATATTCACATTCAGATCACTCACTCAGGGACATGCACTGATTTTTAAATTGTCTGCTGTTTGGAATTAGAGATGCCTCTTGGGTTTTATGCAACTTCAAATCTGAGCCAATCGAGCTCCCCCTTGAATTGGTGGCCCTTTTTGTTGTTTATTCTCATTCTCTTCTTGGGAGGTCACCTTCGAATGCTTAATAGATGGACTAGCTTGAGCTTCAACACACATTTAAAAACATTTGTTTGATTTTCAGCCATCTAGCTCTCTTTGGAAATAATCAATAGACAGGGTAAAAACTTTAATAAGTTAAAGGCAACCCAGTATTTTATGATATTCTCTTTTCCTCTTCTTAAGTCTTCAAGTTCTATATTTCCTTTCAGAAAAAAAAATCAAATAAAGTCCAATAGCAAGACAGCAGCAAAGAGAGTGAATTAAAAGTACTCTTATTCCTTTGATATGCTCAGTCTTATTTAAGTGTGATTTAACTTTTGTCTTCTAACTAAAATGGAAGCTTCCTGGGGGAACAGATCATGGCATGTCCTCGCATTTCCTCTACACTGCCAAGAAACACATAGTAGATTGAATAGACACTCAACAAACACATAGTAAATGGAGTAGAATATTTCAAGACACTAGATTTGCATTGTTATTTGATAATTCCCTGCTTCAACTTAAAGCTTCATGATATTCCACTTTTGACAGTAATTAAACTATATTTAACTTCTGAGCCCTTGAATTTGGCATGCTGCAAGGATAGAGCACTAACAAGGCCTTATCTTATGCTAAGCACACTGCTGCATTTATGCTGTACAATTCAGGCCCTCCAGAAGAAAGTATATGTACTCTTCATTTTAAAGACTGAAGACTTCAAAAGTGAGAATGCAAATGAGAATAGCTTCATTTCATTCCTCTTAAATCAGTGTAGTGCAGCACAGCGTTCTTTGAAGCCTTTTACTGAAGGTCACTGGGTGTGATGCTAGTGATGTTTTGATGTCTCGAACACTGACAGTTTCTCACTCCAAATTTTTGCAACAAGCTTATAACTGACAGTGAAGCAAATTATTCTTTTCAGAGAAAAGGTTTTATGAAAAAAATATGATTCATTTCTCTCAGGTGTATTGTGATAGGTTTTGACAAACCATTAGCCTGTATCCATTTCTCAAAAGAATGGGTGAGTTCACGGCTGTTTTGGGAGAGGTGCTTTGGGCCACCAGTCCTCAATCCTTTCTTAATTCTTTGCATACTGAGAAACACTGTGTGGACATGATTTCTTGCCCTAAACCTTGAACCGAGCCATGTACTACTCCTCCCAAATCAGCTTCCCTTAATACAATTTTGGATTTATATGCATGAACTCCTCTTACATAATTACTGTATTAGTTGACACATGTTGAAATTGAAAAAGAAGAGGTGTATATTTAACACTTTGACCTGTGGACTCACGTCAAATAATTTTGGAAAAGATTATCTCATTTATTAAAAACAGTTATGCCATTAGGAGCATTTTAGATTTTAGAATAGTAATGGTTGTTTAGAATCTATTAAACAGGCAAAAAAAAACTTTAAATAATAAATACTCATAGTTACAAAGAGTTTGAAGATGGTATTCTCGTATATTGCTGGTATTATTGCTTTTCTAATAATTGGAAATCAAACTGGGATATGTTCTAAAATTAAAAATTCATATAATCTTTTCACAGGAATCCCATTTTCTGAGGAAAGAACTGAAATTATGGAGAAAGTTATAAGCATGAACAAACTCTGTGAGGTGTTACGTGCAATTACAAAACCAAAGCAAACCAAAATCCAAATAAATAATAGTTGTAGAATGATTATGAAAATTAAGATGCCTTCACTCAACCGTACATTATGAGATCTTCAAAATCATAAATTGGTATCATAAATATGGTAAAACGGTTTATTGCACAATAATAAGTAAAAGCAGGCTGATTCTGAAATTGTACTATTCCAATATTATAAGCATCAGACTGGATAGAAAGGGATGTATTAAAATTATATTAGTTGTGTTTGGGTGATGGGGTTATTCATTTATTCATCCAACAAATAGGCTGCAAACCACATATGTTTTCATTTAATCATTGTGATACTCTGCACGTTTGCATTGCTATCCCCATTTTAAGGATTAAAAATACATAAATAATAAGAAACTTTAGACCGGATGTTGAGTGTTCAAGTTTGTTGTTCAGTGATCATTCTAATACTGTGGATGTAAGTTTTATTAAGTGCTTAGCTAAGGACTGAAAGAACATGAAAAGTCTTTCAAACAACCCCGAAAATCTACACTTTCAGATACTAAGATTATAGTTTGGGTCAAAAATCTGATTGAGACAATTACTATTTGAGAGAAAAAACTGAGTAATCTCCTTCAAACCTATAGATTTGAAAAGTAACAGCTATTTGACTGTAGATATGTTATTTAATTTCTCTATAGTTCAATTTCCTCATCTTAAAATGCTGATTCAAATCATAGGGCTGTTTTGAGGATTAAATGCATACACACATACACATGCAGATATGTCCATATACTATACATATGCTATGTAGTACATATATAATATTTGTAAATATAGACTTGTATACATAAAATAGTATATATATGTATAGTCTGTCACATTAGAGCAGTGCTCGACACATAGTATGTTCTCAATACATGGCAGCTAGTATTACAATTCTGTTGATCTAGTTGTAGCTTTACTTTATAGCATGCTATGCACTACCATTATTTAGTAAATACTTCTTGATTAAATTACCTGCTTATTCCTCAAATTAACTTCAATACTACCTGCCAAATTTCATTTAAAAAATCTGGAATTAAGCTATAGAGTTGTTAAAATTCTGTTTTAACAACTCTATAGGTTAATTATGTAAATATGTAATTTTAACATTTTGTCTTCCCTTTCATATAGGTCTGGCACATTTCTGGTGTTTACTTCAAGGAGTTATAAATTTGCTACTCCAATGTGAAGGGGAGACTTTTCATAATATTTTACACTGATTTATTGTAAAGCTATTGATTTTGATTGAATATTTTTGTATCTGATCACCATTACATACTTTCATTTCAGTTCTAGTTGGTTTTTGAGAATATTTTCTTGTGTTAATGAATAGACAAACATATGGTCTGCAAAATGATGTTGGTTTTCCTTTGATATTTAATGATTAATCTCTTTTCTTGCCTTATTGTACTGGCTATGTACAATTCTACGTAATTACATTCATAATAGATATATTCGTTTCATTTAAAATATTTCCAACATTTCATACTTACCATGTTATCATTTACATTTGATAAATGCCATTCATCTTTTTTTTTGAGACAGTCTTCCCATGTCACCCAGGCTGGAGTGCAGTGGCACAATCTTGGCTCACTGCAATATCTGCCTCCTGAGCTCAAGCAATTCTCTTGCCTCAGCCTCCCAAGTGGCTGGGATTAAAGGCATGTGCTGCCATGCTTGTCTAATTTTTGTATTTTTAATAATAGCAGAGACAGGGTTTTTGTGTGTTGGCCAGGCTGGTCTTGAACTCCTGGCTTCAGGTGATCTGCCCACCTTGGCCTCTCAAAGTGCTGGGATTACAGGCATGAGCCATTGCGCCTGGCCCCCATTCATCACTTTAAGAGAGATTTTTATTTAATTTTAACTCAGCATAAAGTTTAAAACTCAGGAATTAGCCTTGAATTTTATCAAAGACTTTTTCCTCACATTCAGATGATCATGTCAGTAAACAGTTACAACATTGAATCAGATTAATAGATTTTTAATGCTAAATGATGATTATAGTTCTAGAATAAAGCCTGTTTGGTAACTGATTAATATTCTCTCAATATCCTTCTATATTTGCTTTGCTCATATATTGTACTTAGGATTTTTACATGTGTTTTTCATGAGAGATAAAGATCTACAGCGAATTGAGTGTGTGTGTGTTTATTATGTTTTTCCAGTTTTGTTATCGGTGTTACATCCTTTTTTGGAATCAAAGAATTATTTATTTAATATTTTGATAGCACTGAGTTTGGATCAAAAGTTGTGTTTATTGTATTCTCTTTTATATTTCAACAAGAAATGCAAAATGTCTTTCTATATAATTCTTTTTGCTGCAAACATACTCTATTATTAATATATTGCAATTACTCCCTTTTAAAATTGTTCTTGCTAGTATTTGTCCAGTGGATACATCTAACTCCTCATTTCTTACCTTTTTGTAATATTTCATTTTTTATTGATTTATTTGTGTATTTATTTTGTAACTTGCATATAGCTGGATGTTTGTGAAACCAATGTAAAAGTTTCTGTTTTAATAAGAACATCTAATTTATTTCTTTCCCTGTGATCACTTCTATATTATATATTCTTTTAGGAATTTCATTTTGTGACTTCTTATTTTCTTGTTTATTGTTACTTATTTTAAAGTCAAACTGTTATATTTTACTTATTATTTACTATAAAATAGTTTAAATATTCTTTTATTACAATTCCGCTAAGGAATATATTTATATAAATATACTTAGTTTTCCTATCAGTTTCAAAGCTCAATATCTATAGTCTCTCTAAGCTTCCCCTATTTGCACACATACAAAAGAGCTTTAACATATTTATTTTCCTTTCCCTTTGATCTCTTCAAGATTTTGTTAAAAATCAAGAATTTGAGTTCTCGATTGTTGTCCTTTTACATTATATTTTACTTTATGACTATTATTTAAAAATGTAACTACTTATAAATAATTATTTATTCATTTTATAGATACTATACAACTTGCTTACCACTATTATTTAATATTGCCTCCTTTCGTTTTGAATTCACTTTTGATTTTGCTGCAATGTAGCATAAAGAATTTTTTTTCAGAAAAGATGTATGATTAGCAAACTTCGTATGTCTTTGTATGTCTGAGATACATTTATTTTTTGACTTAAATAATTTTGGTTTAGATAAAAATCTTTTTCCACTAGCATTTTGGAGTTGGTTTTTACCCCCTTCTAGGTTCTTATTTTGGACATTACACAATAAATCTGATGCCAGTTTGATTTCAATTCTTTTGCAGTATTTTTTTCTTCCTTGGCAAGATAATGTATTTTTCTCCTCATCTTTTCTCCTCATCTTTGGAGATTTTATTAGGTGGTATTTATATTGTATTCCGCAAATTTGTCCCCCCTCGCCACCACACTGCAACTTTCCTGTAAAAATTTTATGAAGTGTTTGCTCTCTGAAGATGTATTTCATTAGCTCCAGTAAATTCTCTTTTATTAATTTCTTTACCATTTTCTACTTCTTACTTTTCTTTTCCTGCTGTTTTTTTTAGAGGAGTCTTGCTCTTCACCAGGCTAGAGTGCAGTGGCACAATCTCAGCTCACTGCAACCTCTGCCTCCCAGGTTTAAGCAATTCTTCTGCCTCAGCCTCCCGAGTAGCTGGGACTACAGGTGCACGCCACCACGCCTGGCTAATTTTTGCATTTTTAGTAGAGACAGGGTTTCACCATGTTGGCAAGGATGGTCTTGATCTCTTGACCTCATGATCCGCCCACCTCGGCCTCCCAAAGTGCTGGGATTACAGGCGTGAGCCACCGCCTTACTTTTCTTTTGTTAGATGTTAGGTCCTCTGGGTCTCTCCTCTGTGACTGCTTTTCTCTTACAATTTAATGTTTTCATTCTGTTGCATTGAACATTGGAGAATTTCTAAGCATAAACTTCTATTTCACAAATTAGCTTTAAGCCTATATCATTCTGATATTTGGTATCCATTTTAATTTTACATTTAAAGTGTCTTAGTTTTCATTTTAAGATCTTTCATTGCTTCTTTTTAAGAGTAACTTCAATCATTTTGTGGCTGTAACTCTTTCAAATCTCTAAGAATTCTATTTAGTTTAAAGTTTTCTGTGATTTCTTTCTTTTTTAATTTTTATTTTTAGACAGAGTCTCGCTCTGTTGCCCAGGCTAGAGTGCAGTGGTGTAATCTTGGCTTGCTGCAACCTCTGCCTTCCAGGTTCAAGCAATTCTCCTGCCTCATTCTACTGAGTAGCTGGGATTACAGGTGCGCACCACCACACTCAGCTGACTTTTGTATTTTAGTAGAGATCGGCTTTCACCGTGTTGGCCAGGCTGGTCTCGAACTCCTGACCTTGTGATCTGCCCACCTTGGCCTCCTAAAATCCTGGGATTACAGGTGTGAGCCACTATGCCTGGCCTGTGATTTCGTCTATTAAGTTCCCTCAGGCATTAGTTTTTTGGTTTGGTCTAACACCAGTTTTCACATTGTTAGATTTTCTGAAGCATACTTCTATTTCAAATTGAGGGCTGAGATTGGTAAGCAGTGATGGTTAGAGATGATCTTCCCAGCAAAAGCGAATATAATTCTTTCAGAGAGCGAATCTAGATTCTATTTTTAGAGGAACTTTGTAGGAAGAGAGGGTGCATGTTTGGACCAGGCAAACCTTCAAAATTTCTTCAGGTTACCCGGAGAGTTTGCTTGATGAATGCAGGGGCTGCCTGTTCACAAAGGGACCAGAAGTTATCTGGAGTCCCACTGGAGTGCTCTCGCTCTTTTGCCCCAGTAACATTTGTAAGTTTTCTATGGTAGAGCCTCCATTTTATTTACAGAGCGCTAGTCTGAAGGCTCATGATACAATCAGCAGTACAACAATTCTGCAGCTCAACATCCAATACCCAACTGTGCTTCCAGTCCCTGCTGTATTTGATCTTGATGTTCTTCATGAATTCTGAGAGGAACACTCACTTTGTTAGTAGCCTTCCCTCATGTATTTTTAATGCTGCAGGTTCAGCTCTATTTGATATTTACCACCAATCTGATCCCATCTGCCTCAAATCTTCTAGAAATTCTCCCACTCTTCTGGTCTATGTCTGGCATTTTTCCCAGGTTTCTAGTGCTACCATGGATTCATCCTTATTTTTAAATCTCTGCTGTTATTGAGTGGCATCATGGGAAGCAGGAAAGATTGATACATATGCTCAGATATCCATCATGAAGCAGAACAACTCCATTTTGAGTTTTAGTAAGAAAACTTGATTTCTTTTAAGGAATAAGCATAGTCGAGTTTACAAAACTCATCATTTTTCTTTGATTTCAGCTTTGAATAATAGTTTCAGAAATATTAAGTGTTTTGTCATGTTTGCACACATAATTCTACATCATCATCATCATGCAAATTCAATATTTTTTCCCATTTTACAGTTGAAAAAAACAAATATTTGGAAAGCGTTAATTAGTAAGTGATTTGAACAATGTAATGCTTTCCAAAATCATACTTTTCCAAAGGATAAATTGATTCAAATATGAAACTCTGAAGACTTCATAGCATAACTTAAACTACTAAGTTTTATGGTTTTTAAATTTCAATCAAGACTAGTTCTAAATGTAATAATTTCTTTACTATAGATTTCAAAGAGGACATTAAATGTTTGCACCGATTTTTTTGGCAGAGATTGCCTCTAAATTCATTACATATTTAGTTTTTCCATACACATTATTCAATTGACCATTTTTCTTATCCCTTTAGAGACAATAATTACCATAACACATTAATAAATGTGTATATTTTTACAACATATCTGTATCATAGATATAAGGTGGTATATTGGCAACAATTATCTTCATGATCTTAGTATCAACTATACCTACTTCTGTGGCATAAGAACTGATTATAATACAATATGGTACAACTAAATACCTCCATACTACAAAAATTGGTATATACTACAACAATCATTTCTGAAAAACTAAACAGTTAAATGATAATACTCATCAATAGAAATAAAACACAGCATTTTTATAACTTTAAATACATGCTTATCTTTTTAACAACTCGTCTGTGGTCATCTCAAACTTCAAGAATCCAGTGCAATGCATTTCTGCAGGTTGACATTAATAACCACAGAGCTCTGGGAGAGAAATATTGCTTATGTTTCTTGAAATATACAATTTTTTAAAATTCTAGTTCCTCATTTAAACAGGAGAAAACTGTTAGCAATGTGAGTAAAAATTGTGTTAATTATCAAATGCCGATGACATCATGTAAGTGAGTTAAAAGCATTCTTTAACATGCTTTGCTATTGGTGTTACTTGCCATCACTCCAAATAGGTTTGAGCTTCACGAATAACCCAGGCTAGTTTTTATATTTCTTTGATAACTGCCACTTTCCAAATCATAAAATCTGGCATTAGACTTGAAGCTATTCTTACATTTTCTAAGAAAAAAAAAAAAAAAAAGGAGTAGACAAAAATATATTTACCAGTCCCAACACCCAAATAGTTAACTTTTTATTTTCATTTGATATTTCAACTGGAACAATTAAACATACTCAGAAAACATGTCTTAATTTAGTTAGTAAATGTAACTTTATGTTTTTTCTGCTTTCTGGTCAGGTTCAGCCATTTTCAAAGCCCTCAGTGTGGGTATAGCTGGTATTTAGAACATAGGATATCTCTTTTCCCCTCCCGTCCCCCATTCCTTCCTCTACTCCTCTCTATTTTCTTTCTTTCTTTGCTCCTCTCAAATTTCTCTCGCCTTTTCCGCCCTCTTCTCCTTTCTCTTGCTCTCCTTTCCTCCCATTATTTTTTCTTTCTGGCTGTCATCATTTTATTCTTAGACTTAAGATATAAATTATAAATTAAATCATAGGTCTATGTGCTAAGTATATTTGAGGTTAAGGTAATCATTTTGTGCTGGTTTTTTTTTTTTTTTTTTTTTTTTTGAGTCCGAGTTTCGCTCTTGTTACCCAGGCTGGAGTGCAATGGCAGCAATCTCGGCTCACCGCAACCTCTGCCTCCTGGGTTCAGGCAATTCTCCTGCCTCAGCCTCCTGAGTAGCTGGGATTACAGGTGTGCGCCACCATGCCCAGCTAATTTTTTGTATTTTTAGTAGAGACGGGGTTTCACCATTTTGACCAGGATGGTCTCCATCTCTTGGCCTTGTGATCCACCCGCCTCGGCCCCCCAAAGTGCTGGGATTACAGGCGTGAGCCACCGCGCCAGACCTCATTTTGTTTTTATCACTTTTAGTAGCACCTTAAGCAACTAAACTCTTTTATTTTTTCCCCTTTTCCTCCATTCTGAGTTTCTGTGAGTGCTTATTATACTTGCATGTGTTTTTTTCTAAGTCACTTACTCAGAATCCTTAGTAGTGGTCAGTTATTTTTTCATTTTATCACCTCATTCTTGAAGTAGGTGATCTATTATGAAAATGTCTAAAAGTAATGAAAATCAAAACATAATCTGAAAGTGAATTCATGATGTAATTTGATCGGAGTACTATATTTGTCTTATTTTCTTAGAGTTCAGATTGTTTTCTAATTATATCTTTGTTTTTAATCTTTTAAAAAAATTCTGATGAAGTAATATATTTCTATTCATTTCTAGTTACACTCATAAACTAGAGAAAAATGATTTTCAGAGCCAAAAATTTCTGCTTTCTATTTTTTGGAGACTTTTAGGGAGGCTTCTTATACCAACAAGGATCAAACATTGACCCAAATTGTGAATCAGATGGAATTAATCTTAATGAAGACTAAATTAAACACAAATATTTGAATCACCACTTGATAAAAATGCATTCTTGACAATGAATGTTTATCTTTTATTTGTGTTTATGAACACAATTCATATTGATGACATATTTTTAAAATAGAGAAAAATATAAAGGAATGAAAGAGCAACCATAACCTCATCACCAAGAGATTTACTATAACAATTTGATATGTTGCTTTTCTATATATTTTTGGTGCGTATATGTTTGTACACAAATATACACATATTTTAAAACTTGCTGTGTATATAGCCTAACCTTTAAAAATTATTAATATAATTGGTTCAACTGGAGCCAAGCTCGCTTTCTAAAATCACTAAACCAGAGAATCAAAATATTCTTTGTGCTAAACAATTATCTCATTTCAAATCAATCTATTACAGATAAATTTTCAGATTCTTAAGTATTCTTCTAAATAGTCTCATTAGTTGTATCATATCATTGTAATTTTAATCATTAAGGGACAGGAGAATGATTCTCCTGTGTGTTTGGTTATTGGAATCCTAATTTTATTCATTAATTTTGGAAGCTCTTATGAACTCTACTGTCGAAGAAAGTTTTAAAGTTGCTCTGAAGAATCTGTTTTAAATTTGTTGCTGCCAAACTGTTCTAAGATTTCAAACTAATGCAATAACCCCTCTTATAGATAGAACTTAATAGCTGTAGTGTGTGATCCATTTCAGCTAAGTCTCTCAGGAGTAGGTGTGGATTCAAGGTTGTTAGTTGTGATTTGAAGAGCCTTTTAAAAGAAAAATATATAAAAAGTAAATTACACTTGGTGAAGTTAATAAAAAGATATTTCGCTAAGTACATTGCCAGCGCCCCTCCCAGTGTCTGAAAAAGTTCAGGTAAGTGAGCAGCCCTGAAGTTTAGAGCTTTCTTTGTGTTAAATTTGCCTTGACTCTGAAGTTAATATTAGTTTTCATTTCAGAAGCATAGTTACATTTTACAAATTATGCTACCGAAAATGGATTTATAGTTTCCTTGGAAATAAATGGTGAGAGGATGGTGGGGAGCGCCAGGGGCTGTACTGAACATTCTGCAGCCAAGACCAAGAGATGGGTTATGTACATGAAGTTTCAGGTGATGGCCTCATCAGTGACATATTAATAGAGAATGATCAGCAAATATTCAGAAATCTGGAAAGGCAGTCTAAGCTAGCAGTCAAATAAGGGGGAATATCTGAAGGAGAAACAGAAATTCTCATTTCAGGAGTTCAGAAAGTAATCAGAAAGGCATTTCCCCAGGGAAACACACGTGATGTTTTTCATGGCTGGTGCTTACTCTTGAGGTGTGATGGGTGGGAGGTCCACTTGGGCTCAAAGGATAAGAGATGGGAGGCAATAGACCTAAAACGTAACAATGAGCCAGGAACAGTCTCAGTTTATCAGGGGATTCTTGACTGAGACAACTTTCCAAATTCCAAATTGCTGAGGAAGCAAAATTTGAAATCAGAAAATTTGAGTCTTAGATCTCCTGCTAACTCTTAGGAGCTATGTAATTTTTAGCAAGATTTCAATCTCCCTGAGATTCAGTTTCCTTATTTGTAAAATAATGGCATTAAGTATTTTTCTGGTTGTTTATTCATATGTAACAAATTACCCCCAAATTTGGTAGTTTAAATGATAACATGGATTTTTGGTTATGATTCTGTAATGAGGGCAGGGCTCAGTGGCGAGCTTGTCTCTGTGCTATTGAGAATTAGCTGGGGTGGCTCAAAGGCTGGGGATTGTAATCTTTGTCATTTGCTGAGTTTGCTCACTTTCCTCCCTGGCAGTTGAGTTGGCCATAGGTTGGAACCTCAGAATGTGAATGAAAGGCATATACGTTGCCTCTCCACACGGCTTGGCTTCCTGCGAGCATGGTGGCTAGTTTCCAAGGGCAAGTATCCCTAGGTGTTCAGGAAAAACCTTTATCACCTTTATGACTTAGCTTTGGAAGTCATCCAGTTCACAGTCACAGACCCACTATAAGGGAGGGAGCAGAGTCTATGTCTCAATGGAGGAGTTATAAGTCACATTGTAGGAAGAACATGTGGAATGGGATATATCCCTGTGGCCATCTTTGGAAAATAGAGTCCTGCTGCTAAGATAATAATAGCATATGTTTATCAAGAGTATTTAATAAGTATCAAGTGCTAACAGATTTACATACATACATCACCTCATTAAATTTACCACCACAACACTCTGAGGTAGGTACTGTTATTATCATCTCTATTTTCCAGGTGAGAAAAATGCAGCATAGGGAGTCTTATTTCACCAAGAATATATTTAAGGGGTGAGATTGAAATTAGAATCTATGTCTCTAGAGTTCGTACTTTTAATCTTTCACAGCAGTTATTTTCAGGATTAAGTAAGAACATATACAAAAAAATGTTTTGTGAATTCTGAATTTGCTATCCAAATTTAAGTATTTTTAAAGGAAAATCTTTGGGAAACTTTTTCGGAAATATTAATATTTTAGATTTCAGACACAATTAATGTCTGGTTGGCTACAAAATTAATGTAATAAATAATATTATTGGTATTTCCAGAAGTAAATTTCTGAGAATCTCTTTTTTTTTTCCCATTCTCTTGTTCCAGCACCCTTGGCCAATTCCTAAAAATATAGACCACCCCCTGAATTTTTATTATGAAATTAGAAAATGTTAGTTAAAGCTGTAAAAATCCTAAGATTTTACATGGCCCAACTCCCTTTTGTATGCCTAACCTAGAGTCTTTAGATGTGGTTTCCAGAAGACTAATGACTTTTGAGAATAAATATTGATTTTTTAAAATATACTTTAAGTTCTGGGACACCTGTGCAGAACGTGTAGGTTTGTTACATAGGTATACATGTGCCATGGTGGTTTGCTGCACGAGTCAACTTGTCATCTACATTAGGTATTTCTCCTAACGCTATCCCTCCACTAGCCCCCCACTCCCCAACAGGCCCTGGTGTGTGATGTTCCCCTCCCTGTGTCCATGTGTTCTCATTGCTCAACTCCTGTTTATGTTGAGAACATGCAGCGTTACGTTTTTTTGTTCCTGAGTTAGTTTGCTGAGAATGATGGTTTCCAGATTCACCCATGTCCTTGTAAAGAACATGAACTCATTCTTTTTTTATGGGTGCATAGTATTTCATGGTGTATATATGCCAGATTTTCTTTATCCAGTCTATCATTGATAGACATTTGGGTTGGTTCCAAGTCTTTGCTATTGTGAATAGTGCTATACTATATATATATAGAAGTGCATTCTACTATAAAGACATGTATGTATGTTTTTATAGTAGAATGATTTATAATCCTTTGGGTATATACCCAATAATGGGATTCCTGGGTCAAATGGTATTTCTGGTTCTGGATCCTTAAGGAATCACCACACTGTCTTACACAATGGAGTTGAACTAATTTACCCTCCCACCAACAGTGTAAAAGCGTTTGTATTTCTCTACATCCTCTCCAGGATCTATTGTTTCCTGACTTTTTAATGATTGCTATACTAACTGGTGTGAGTTGGTATCTTATGGTGGTTTTAATTTGCATTTCTCTAATAACCAGTGATAATGAGTTTTTTTCATGTTTGTTGGCTGCCCAAATGTCTTCTTTCAAGAAGTGTCTATTCATATCCTTCACCCAATTTTTGATGGGGTTGTTTGTTTTTTATTTGTAAATTTGTTTAAGTTTTTTGTAGATTCTGGATATAGCCCTTTGTCAGATGGATAGATTGCAAATATTGTCTCACATTCTGTAGGTCACCTGTTCACTCTGATGTCTTTTGCTGTGTAGAAGCTCTTTAGTTTGATAGATCCCATTTGTCAATTATGACTTTTGTTGCAATTGCTTTTGGTGTTTTAGTCATGAAACCAATGCTCAAGGAAATAAGAGAGGACAGAAACAAATGGAAAAACATTCCATGATCATAGATAGGAAGAAGCAATATCTTGAAAATGGCCATATTGCCCAAAGTAATTTATAGATTCAATGCTATTTTCATCAAGCTACCATTGACTTTCTTCACAGAATTAGAAAAAGCTACTTTAAATTTCATATGGAATCAAAAAAGAGCTTGTATCACCAAGACAATCCTAAACAAAAAGAACAAAGCTGGAGGCATCATGCTACCTGATTTCAAACTATACTACAAGACTACAGTAACCAAAACAGCATGGTACTGGTACCAAAACAGATATATAGACCAATGGAACAGAACAGAAATCTGAGAAATAATGCCACACATCTACAACCATCTGATCTTTGATAAAGCTGACAAAAATGAGCAATAGAAAAAGGATTCCTTATTTAATAAGTGGTGTTGGCAAAACTGGCTAGCCATACACAGAAAACTAAAACTGGACCCCTTACTTATACCTTATAAAAAAATTAAGATGGTTTAAATACTTAAACATAAGGACTAAAACCATACAAACTCTAGAAGAAAACCTAGGCAATACTATTCAGGATATAGGCATGGGCAAAGACTTCATGACTGAAATAACTAAAGCAATGGCAATGAAAACCAAATTGACAAATGTGGCCTAATTAAACTAAAGAGCTTCTGCACAGCAAAAGAAACTACCATCGGAGTGAAAAGGCAACCTACAAATGGAAGAAAATTTTTGCAACCTATCCATCTGACAAAGGATTAATATCCAGAATCTATAAGTGTTGATTTTAAGCACTTTTTCTCCCTGATATTTTCAAGTCAATGTAAGTTTTTTTTTTTTTTTTTTTTTTTTTGGCAGATTCTCGCTCTGCCACCAGATGCCAGGGTGGAGTGCAGTGGCGTGATCTCAGCTCACTGCAACCTCCACCTCCCTGGTTCAAGCAATTCTCCTGCCTCAGCCTCCCGAGTAGCTGGGACTACAGGCACATGCCGGCATGCCCAGCTAATGTTTGTATTTTTAGTAGAGTCGGGGTTTCACCATGTTGGCCAGAATGGTCTTGATCTCTTGACCTTGTGATCTGCCAGCCTCAGCCTCCCAAAGTGCTGGGATTATAGGCGTGAGCCACTGCACCTGGCTGTCAATGTAAAATTTCTAGCAGTTTACAGCCCTAAAGAATGACAGACTTGGGGTGAAAGCTATCTTTTTAATCTCTTTTGGTGGTTAAATATTTGGACATTTTATTGGAATTTTCTTCTTTCATCTATTGAAATTTAAACAAATAGCAATATGTGTGTAATACAAAAAGAACAGAAGATAACATTCCCATGTTCTTGGAGTTTGCATTATATAGAACCAACCTTCAGAAACAGTGACTGGTGGTAGAGTAGCAAGCACTTATTATCTGGGATATACGGCCTTCTTCTTGAAGTGTAGTGTTTCATTAAACAAGACAAATAATTCCCGTGTGTGTATGTGAGTATGTTTGTGGTAGGTAAATCAATTCCAATTATACTTCAGAACACCACATTATTGCCCTATGTAAAGCCTTCTATAAAGAGGTGTGGGCAGGAAAAAGCCAGAACCTCCATGGAAGATTTTACCGCAGTTCACTGAGAGGCTGCACAGAGCAACTTTGAAAGATGGCAAGGATGTGTCTTCTCTCCCTTCCTTCCTTCCTTCCTTCCTTCCTTCCTTCCTTCCTTCCTTCCT
>NW_022436946.1:4040525-4137044 GCF_009761245.1 Sapajus apella | reverse complement strand
TCCTTCCTTCCTTCCTTCCTTCCTTCCTTCCTTCCTTCCTTCCTTCCCTGCCTCCTTCCTTCCTTTGTAAGAAAAAGGCAAATAATTTTGTGATTTTATCAGCCAATGTACTTATGAGTTGTAACAATTGTAATTTTCCCAAAAGTAAATAATTAAATTTCTTAAAGTTGGTGGAGGATGTTAGATAGTTAAGAGAGAGTGAATGTTGATTAGTTGAGAATTAGCTAACTAGTTTGATTTTGTATATTTTTAAAAGTTTTCATATTTTTATTTAAAGTGGCATGGTAGGTAAAGCCCAATATTGTGCTTTTTGTTTGTTTTTGAGATAGAGTTTCGTTCTTGTCACTTAGGCTGTAGTGCAGTGGCACGATATTGGCCCACTGCAATCTCCGCCTCTCAGGTTCAAGCAATTCTCCTGCCTCAGCCTCCTGAGTAGCTGAGATTACAGGTGCGTGTCACCACACCTGGCTAATTTTTGTACTTTTAGTAAAGATGGGGTTTCATCATGTTGGCCAAGCTCGTCTCAAACTCCTGACTTCAGGTTATCCGCCTGCCTCGGCTTCCCAAAGTGCTGGGATTAGAGGTGTGAGACACTGTGCCTGGCCTGTGCTAAGATTTAAAGAAAATTTTATGATATGCTTTTCATTCACCTAAATGAACTTACCTTTTACTATATTTTATTGATAGATTTATTCAGTATTTCCAGAAGGTAAAATTCCAGAGAATCTTATCTTTTTTGTACTAAAATTTCACTAGTTTCATCTAGAAAAGTCTGAGAAAGGAGACATCTGAGAAATACAAAATTAAGAAGCAAAAGATTTTACCTGAGTTCAGGCTGTGACATTGTAGTGCAAGAGTGATGCAATTGTGAGGCTAGCTCCCCTCTGAAGTTCCTTATAATTTCTAGAAGGAGACAGATATATGCATGAAAATGTATCTACCATCATGGGTCTTCAACTTTCTTTGTTAAATAATTCTTCTTAGAGTAGAATTAGCACCATCAGCACTACTGGTGATCACAGATGGAAGTGGTGGCCACTTTTCGAGTCAAGCTAATAGTAATAAACTGGGAGAACCAGGTGTCTTCTTTTTCCCCCAAGACCTACTTTTTCTCCCTGGAACAAAGTTACTGTCTGCTTCTCTAGGTGCTGATTTACTCATTTAAGACTTAGGCCCTCAGAAGACAGCACACATTTCATTGATTATGTCAGTGAGCAGCGGCTGATGATGAATTTGTCTGTGCTGTCCTAGAATGTTGTAATTCTCAAGTAGGCTTTTAGACTATTTTTTCTTTTGCTATTTTTCCCTTTTTGTAAAATTCTGAATGATAATCCAGAATTTTTTTGTGTGACAATGTGGTAGAAAAGGTGTTATCCCCAAAATTAGGAGCCCTGGGTTTCAATGTGACCTTGGGCCGATTGATTTTTCTGCACCTCAGCTGTAATATGAAGATTATGGATAAAATAAACTCGAAGTCTCTTCAAGTTTTAATATTATACATGATGTGGTATATATAATATATATAATTTTAATGAAATGCAGAAAGTACACACATCCACACTGCCACTTGCAGAGGCTATAGAAGGGCAGTGATACCTCTGATGGGACAAAGAGTTTATCAGGCAAGCTGATCATATATTTGCTGCCTGAATTGGTCAGCAGTTGTACAAAAGTGAATTTATTCATCTACCAAGAGTTATTGTATTGCAATGTTGTTTAGGCACTGTTCTGGACAAAGGTGTTATGGACATGACCCTTACCTTCAGAAAGTGCACACACCAGTGTGGTATACAGGCATCAAGCAAACAACCACACATACATGGCTATGTATTTATCTATATCCAACCATAAGTGCTATAAAAGGAATAAACAGAGTGTGGTGAAGAAGCCAAGTTAGGGTCCACTTTATTTAGGATGGCCAGGGAGGACCTCCATGAGGAAGAGACAGAGCTGAAACCTGGATGATAAACAGCAGGAAGCCTAGCAAAGCCAAGGAAAACAAGTGAGTGAAGTCTTCTGTCAAGCAAAGAACTTGTCACATTTGATAACAAAAAGAAGTCCAAGGTGGTGGTGAAAGTGAACTCACAAAGCAGAAAGAAGTGAGGCTGGAAAAAGAGGGATGCTGGAGGTCACATGGAACATTTAAGCCGTAAAAGAGTTTTGGACTTTATCCTCAGTGTCAGGGGAGACCACTAAAGAGATCTGAGCCAGCAAATAAATCGATCCAATTACGTTTAAGATAGCTATGATTTCTAGGTTGAGAATGGACTGGAGAGGGAAAACCAGTGGATATGGAGGTCCACATTGAAGGATATGGCAATAGTCAGGGGGAGAGCCAATGAAGACTTAATACATAAAGATAATAGTATTGATAGATTCAGCATGTCATTAAGAAGTCAATAGATTATAGGTGAGAAAGTATAAGGAAATAAAATGGTTTTATCATGACTGGGCATATAAACTATATCTAAATTAACTTCCATTAAAGACTGCTTTTTCATGTATTGAATTCACAGGTGTGTGTGTGTGTGTACTCAAAATTGTCCCACATTTTATTGTGTATTCCTCTCCTCTTGTTTTGTTAACTGACAAGATGTACAATTTACTCCTATTTTAGAATGGGTCCAGGAAACAGACATATGATGAAGGTATAATTTCAATGCCCTTATTTCCTAATCCTTGAGAATCAAGACATACTTTAAAACTTAGTATAGATTTTCCTTCCCTGGGGAAGTCTGTCTTATTCTTAACTGGGTATAGATATTCTCTCCTCTGGTTTGCACTTCAGCAATCTGTACAGCTATAATCATTCCTTTGTGGGTCTCTCTCTTCCAGAAACCTTTTAGTTTATTTAGTGTGCAGGATTTCTTCCCTTTGTTTATCCTCAAAGGCTTAGTTCTGCCTGGCATGTACATGCTGGAAGACATTGAACAACAAAGAGATCATATTGACATTGGATGTAATAGTTGTCTTTCCATGTTCTCTGGTGATAGTGCAAAAACTGAAGACTGGGGAGTGGCTTACTTGAGTTTTTTGTTGCTGCTATCATCTCTGTGCAATGAGTCAGAGACACTGGAGGCTATCATACGGCAGGCAGTCATAGCACTTGGCAGAGTCATTGGAAGAGCTAAATCAACAATACCTATATAGTTCAGTAACTTAAAGTGTTTGGAATGGGAAGGAACCTCAGAGGGAATCTAGTCCTATAAGTGACTCACTTTGCACTGCAACATTATAGCCAAATTTGTCTAAAATGCTGGATTACTAATTTTGGGCTTCTCAGAAATAATGTCTCTTTTCTTAGTTTTTCTTGGTGAAAACTAATGATGACTTACTATCAACAAGGAAAACTAGACATTGACATATTATCATTTTTTGGCTACAAATTAATTAATTGCATTTGTATACAAGGATAGGGGAAAAGATATGGCATATAGATGAGGGGAGAGGACAGAGGATGATTTCCATTCCAGTTCTTTGTGAACTATTCCTTTCAATTTTATTTATTTATATATTTAACCCTCATGTTCTTATGAAAAGTACCTGTCTTCCATGATCATCTTGTTCCCTCTCAGGAATCCTCTTGTCAAAATGTGCTGTGAAGATTTTAAATAATGGACATTAGAACTTACCATCAGAGGGTGTTTGATACTGATCTAAGGATGATCAAAGCACCTGGGACCCAAACATGTTGTGGAATTGAAAAATTAGCCTTTCGTGCAATCCCGTGCCTTGCAGCCCTCACTTCCTTGGCAACATGATGCCTCAGTTGCCCACTGCCTTCCGAAGGATCTGTGAAACCAAAGCACATTAGGATGTCAGGTCTTTAATGGTTACCTCTCCTAGGATCATTTTTCTTTTCAGGAGCAAGAGAAAGTAATATCTTGCTAACGGTAGAATTTTAGGTTACAAGGGCCTCGGCCATCATGTTCAATAGCAGCATATGTAAGGCTTATCCTCAAAATCCTGGCCTGAGGAGCAGATAAGATGCCCAGTGACATTTACTGGCCTGTATACTTTGCACTTCATTGACTCGGACTTTCCCAGTGTTCCATACAGGAACAGTGTGCCACCCCTCCCTGTGGTCTACCCACTATAGATGCTTACTCATATGTTTCATCCTCCTGCAGCAAATTGAATGCCGCTGTGTGCTCTGGAGTCTCACTGCCAGGGCCATGTTTCCCTCTCTCCAATTTACTCTATGTGGGAACATAAGCAACCCTTTTCAGCCTCAGTTTTATTGTATGCACAATGGCATGCTATTGGTTTCTGAAGACAAAAGGAGATAATGGATGTAAAGGGCTTAATTTGGTGCATAACACATAAAGATCATTAAATGTTATCAAAGTAAATAATTACAAACTCTCATCTGGTACTGTATTAGTCCATTCTCAAGCTTCTAATAAAGACTTAGGCAAGACTGGGTAATTTATAAAGGAAAGAGGTTTAATCGACTTACAGTTCCACATGGCTTGGCAAACTTACAATCATGGGAGAAGGGGAAGCAAACATGTTCTTCTTCACATGGCAGCAGGAGAGAGTACTGCAGAGCAAAGGGGAGAAAAGTGCCTTATGAAACCATCAGGTCTCACGAGAACTCACTCACTATCACAAGTAAAGCATGGTGGGGACAGCCCCCATAATCAAATCAGTGCCCATGACGTTCCTTCCCCAACATATGAGGATTACAATTCAGATTACAATTTAAGATGAGATTTGGGTGGGGACACAGAGCCAGACCATAACAGATACTGACTATATGATAATATTTGCATATATAAAATTATTTAATTCTTAATAATAACCCTAAGAGGTGGTTACTATTATGTCCATTTTATAGGTGAGGGAGCCAAAGCACAAGGAGGTAAACTGACTTACCCAAAGTCTCATAGCTAGTAAGTAGTAGGGAGTTAGAATTTGAGCCCAGGACTCTATGTTGCCAGAGTGCCTGCTTATCACCATTCTGCAATGCTATCTTTCCCACAGATGGATAATATCACTCCAAATGTATTGGCAGAGCCATTGGAAAACTCCTCTGTGCAATCTGAATCCAGGTGAAATGCAGCTCTGACTAAGGATCTGTGCTGTGAAGTAGAGTGGAATGAGCCTTTCCTATCATGATGCAGAACCTGGGCTAGACTTACAGCCACATAGTAAGAGATGTCAGAGACTACTCAGTGTAACTCCTTCACTTTACATATAAGGGCACTGTAACCCAGGGTAGTGCAGGAACTTGCATACAGTCATAGTTACAATGAGTCAGAACCAACCACTGGTTAAATTTGCAAGGGCTTTTATTTTATTTTATTTTTTTATGGGTGCATAGTAAAGGTATTTATGGAATACATGAGATATTTTGAAAGAGGCATGTAATGCACAGTAATCACATCAGGGTAAATGGGGTATCCATCACCTTAAGCACTTATCTTTTGTGTTACAAACAATTCAAGTATACTCTTTAAGTTATTTTAAAATACACAATTAAATTATAATTAACTTTAATATCTTTGCTATCAAACACTGGATCTTATTCATTCTTTATATATATTTTTTGTACCCATTAACTATCCCCACTTTGCCCTCACCCTCCAACCACCCTTCCCAGCCTCTGGGAACCAAATTTCTACTCACCGTCTCTGAGTTCAATTGTTTGAATTTTAGCTCTCACAAATAAGTGATAACACGCAAAGTTTGTCTTTCTGTGCCTGGCTTATTTCACTTAACATAATGACCTCCAGTTCCATCCATGTTGTTGGAAATGAGACAATCTAGTTCTTGTTATGGCTGAAATGTACTCCACTGTATATACATACCACATTTTCTCTGTCCATTTTTCTGTTGATAGCTACTTGGATTGCTTGCAAATCTTGGCTATGGTGAATAGTAATGAAATAAACATGGCAGTGCAGATATCTCTTCAATATACTGTTTTCTTTTCTTTTGGGTCTATACCCAGAAGTGGGATTGCTGGAATATATGGTAGGTCAGTGTTTAGTTTTTTGAGGAGTTTCCAAACTATTCTCCATAGTGATTGCACTAATTTACATTACCACCAACAGTGTATGAGAGTTCCCTTTCCTTCATATTATCCCCAGCATTTGTTATTGCCTGTCTTTTGGAAAAAGCCATTTTAACTAGGGTGAGATCTCATTGTAGCTTTGACTTGTATTTCTGTGATGACCAGTGATGTTGAACACCATTCATACACCTGTTTACTATTTGTATGCCTTCTTTTGAGAAATGTCTATTCAGACCTTTTGTTATTTTTTTTTTTGAAAAGACTTGGATTTTTTTCCTATAGAGTTGTATGAGCTCCATATATATTATGGTGGTTATTCCCTTGTTAGATGGGTAGTTTGCAAATATTTCCTCTCACTGTGTGGGTTATCTCTTCACTGTGTTGATTGTTTCCTTTGCTGTGCAGAAGCTTTTTAACTTAACATGATCCCATTTGTCCATTTTTGCTTCAGTTGCCTATTCTTGTGGAGTATACCGAAGCAGCCCTTGCTCACTCCAATATCCTGGAGAGTTTCCTTTATGTTTTCTTTTAGCAGTTTCATAGTTTGAGGTCTTAGATTTAAGTCTTTAATCTATTTTGGTTTGATAATTGTATGTGGCAGACAGGGGTCTAGTTTCATCCTTCTGCATATGGTTATCCAGTTTTCCTTATGCCATTTATTGAAGAGACTGTCCTTTCTCCCATTGTATGGTTTTGGTTTCTTTGTAAAAAATAAGTTTATTGTAGATATATGGATTTGTTTCTGGGTTCTCTATTCTGTTCCATTGGCCTTCGTGTCTGTTTTTATGCCAGTATCATGCTGTTTTGATTACTATAATCTGTAGTGTATTTTGAAGTTAGAAAATGTGATTCCTCAATTTTTTCCCCTCAAGATAGCTTTGGCTATTCTGGGTCTTATGTGGTTCCATAACATTCTAGGATTGTGTTTTCTATTTTTGTGAAGAATATCGTTGGTATTTTGATGGGGATCACATTGAATTTATAGATTGCTTTGGGTATATAAATATTTTAACAACATTGATTCTTCCAATTCATAAACATAAAATATTTATTTCGTGTTTTGTGTTCTCCTCAATTTATTTCATAAGTGTCTTATAATTTTCATTGGACAGATTTTTTTACTTCTTCAGTTAAGTTAATGCCTAGGTATTTAATTTTATTTGTGACTACTATAAACGAGATTACTTTTTTGATTTGTTTTTCAGATTATTTGCTGTTGGCATATATAAATAGTGCTGATTTTAAAAATACTGATTTTGTATCCTGCAACTTTACTGATTTTCTTTATTAGTTCTAATAGTGTTTTGATGAAGTCTTTAGGCTTTTTCAAACATACTATTATATCATCTGTAAACAAGGATAATTAGACTTCTTCCTTTTCAATTTAGATGCCCTTTATATCTTTCTTTTGTCTGATTGCTCTAGCTAGGACTTCCAGTACTATGTTAAATAACAGTGGAGCCATGGGTATCCATATTGTGTTTCAGATCTCAGAGGAATCTTTCAGTTTTTCTCCATTCAGTGTAATACTAGATGTAGGTCGGTTGTATAGGGCTTTTCTTATGTTTATGTATGGTCCTATATGCAGTTTTTGAGATTTTTTTTTTATCATGAAGGAATGCTGAATTGCATCAATTAAAGTGATCATGTGGTTTTTGTTCTTCACACTGTTGATATGATGCATCATTGATGATTTAATGATTTATTTGATGTCACATTAATTGACTTGATGATTGCTGACATGATGTCACATTGACTGATTTGCATATGTTGAACTATCCTTGTATCCCTGGGGCACTTGGCCATGACAAATGATTTGTTAATGTGCTGCTGAATTTGGTTTGCCAGTATATTTTTGAAAATGTGTTAGGATATTTTTGAGGCTTTTTGCATCAATGTTCATCAGGAATACTGGCCTGTAGTTTTCTTTTTTAATGTGTCTTTGGTTTTGGTATCAGGGTAATACTGGCCTTGTAGAATGAGTTTAGAAGTATTCCCTCCTCCCCTATATTTTGGAATAGTGTGAGTAGGATTGGTATTAATTATTTAAATGTTTGATAAAATTCAGCAGCAAAGCCACCAGCCCCTGGGTGTTAGTTTGGTAGGAGATTTTTTATTACAACATTGACCTTGTAATAACAAATAAGAAGGTCAATGTTCAGGTTGGGCCTGTTCAGGTTTGGAATTTTTTCCTGGCTTAATCTTGGAAGGTTGTATGTGTCTAAGAATTTATTCATTTCTTCTAGGTTGTCCAATTTATTGGCATATGGTTGCTTATAGTATCTTCTAATGATCATTTTTCATCTCTAATTTTATTTGTTTGAGTCTTATTTCCTTTCTTTAGTATGTCTAAATGTTGTCTATTTTATCTTTTCAAAAAACTTTTTGTTTTGTTGATCCTTTGTATTGTTTCTTGTTTTAATTTTATTTATTTCTGCTCTGATCTTTATTATTATTTCTCTTCTTCTACTAATTCAGGGTTTGATTTCCTCTTGCTTTTCTGCTTCTTTAGGATGCATACTTAGGTTGTTTATTTGAAATGTTTCCATTTTTGTTTTTAATGTAGACTCTTATAGTGCTAACATTTCCTCTTAATACTGCTTTTGTTGTATCTCATAGGTTTTGATATGTTGTGTTTCCACTATCATTTGTTACAAGAAATTTTTAAATTTTCTTAATTTCTTCATTGGCCTACTGATCATTCAGGAGCATACCATTTAGTTTCCATTTTATACAGTTTTCAAAATTCCTTTTGAGTTCTAGTTTTATTTCATTATGGTCAAAGAAGGTACTTAATACAATCACAATTTTTTTGAATTATTTAAGATTCTATATGTGGCCTAACATGTAGTCCATCCTTGAGAATTATCAATATGCTGAGAAGAATATTTATTCTGGAGCCATTGGATAAAATGTTCTATAAATATCTATTAGGTCCATTTGATCTACAGTGCAGATTAAAAACAATGTTTCTGGGTTGATTTTTTGCCTGGATAATCTGTCCTGTGGTGAAAGTAAAGGGTTGAAGTCTCTAGCTATTATTGTACTGGAATTGATCTTTCTCTTTAGCTCTAATAACATGAGCTTTATATATCTGAGTGCTCCATGTTGGGTCCATATATATTTACAATTGTTGTATCCTCTTGCTGAATTGACCACTTTATTTTTATATAGTGATCTTTGTCTTTTTTATAGTTTTTGTCTTGAAATCTTTTTTGTCTGATATAGCTATCTCTGCTCTTTTATGTCTTCCATTTGCTTGTAATATCACTTTATTTTTAGCCTGTGTGTGTCTTTATGGGTGAAGTGTATTTCTTATAGGCAATAGATTATTGGGTCTTATTTATTTTAATCCTTTCAATCATTCCATATCTTTTGATTGGAGCATTTAGCCCACTTACATTCAATGTTATTATTGATAACTAAAAACCTATTCCTGCCATTTTGTTGTTTGTTTTCTGGTGGCTTTGTTATCCTCTCTTCTTTCTTTCTTTCTTTCCTGTCTTTACTTTAGTGAAGGTGATTTTCTCTGGTGGTATATTTTAATTTCTTGCTTTTCACTTTTTGTATCCATACTGTTATTATTATTATGTTTTTAGACAGAGTCTCACACTGTTGCCCAGGCTGGAGTGCAGTGGCATGATCTCAGCTCACTGCAACCTCTGCCATCTGGGATCAAGTGATTCTTGTGCCTTAGCCACCCTAGTAGCTGGAATTACAGGCATGCACCATCATGCCCAGCTAATTTTTTTATTTTCAGTAGAGGCAGGGTTTCGCCATGACTGCCAGGCTGGTCTTGAACTCATGGCTTTCTTTACATGTTCCACCCACCTCAGCCTCCCAAGGTGCTGGGATTACAGGCATGAGCCACCACACTCAGCCTGTTAAATGTTTATTGATTTGAAGTTACCATGAGGCTTGAAAATAATATAACCCATTATTTTAAACTGATAAAAACTTAACACTGATTGCATAAACAAACAAACTAACAAAGAAACAAAAAGGAAACTAATAAAAAGTCTACACTTTAACTTTTGTCTGCTTTTTAACTTTCTGTTGAAAAAATTTTTACACCTTTTAAATAGACGTTTAAAACCTTTTTGACTTTTCTATTTATATCTTATTGTATAATTTATGTTTTGAAAAGTTGTAGTTATTAATTTTGATTGGTTCATCTTTCAGTTTTTCTAAGAAATGAGCAGTTTGCACACCACCATTACAGTGTTATAATATTCTATGTTTTTCTGTGTACCTACTAATAACAGTGAGTTTTGCACCTTCGGATGATTTCTTAGTGCTCATTAATTTTGTTTATTTTCAGATTGAAGAACTCCCTTTAGCATTTCTTGTAGGACATGTCTGGTGTTGATGAAATCTCTCAGCTTATGTTTGTCTGGGAAAGATTTTATTTTTTCTTCGTGTGTGAAGGATATGTTCACTGAATATATTATTATTCTAGGGTAAAAGATTTTTTTTCCTCCTGCATTCTAAATATGTCATGACACTCTTTCCTGGCCAGTAATGTTTCCACTGAAAAGTCTGCTGTCAGACATTTTCTCTTGCTGGTTTTAGGATTTTTTTTTTCTTTGACCCTTGGGAATTTGATTGTTAAATGCCTTGAAGTAGTCTTCTTTGAGTTAAATCTGCTAGGTGTTCTATAAATTTCTTGTACTTGAATGTTAATATCTTTCTCTTAGTATGGGAATTTTTCTGATAATACCCTTGGAATAAACTTTATACCCCTATCTCTTTCTCTACCCCTTCTTTAAGGCCCAAAACTCTCATATTTGCCTTTTTGAGACTATGTTCTAGATGTTTTGGCATGCTTCATTGTTTTTTATTTGTTTGTCTCCTCTAACCATGTGTTTTCAAATGATCTGTCTTTAAGCTAACAAATTCTTTCTTCTGTTTGTTCAGTTCTGCTATTAAGAGACTCTGATGCATTATTTGGCATGTCAATTGCATTTTTTCAACTCAAATTTTGCTTGATTCTTTTAAATTATTTCAATCACTTCATTAAATTTGTCTGATAGGATTTTGAATTTCTACTCTATGTTACACTGAATGTCTTTGAGTTTCCTCAAAACTGCCACTTGGAATTCTCTGTGGAAAAGGTCACATTATTTCTGTTGCTCCAGGATTGGTTCCTGATGCCTTATTTAGTTCATTTGGTAAGGTCGTGTTTTCCTGGATAGTCTCAGTGCTTGTGGATTTTTATCAGTGGCTGGGTATTGAAGAAATAGATATTGTAGTCTTCATGGTCTTGGCTTATATGTCCCTGTCTTTCTTAGGAAGGCTTTTCTGGTATTCAAAGAGACTTGGGTGTTGTTATATAAGTTTTTGGTCATTGCAGCCATGCCTGCATTAGAGGACACCTCAAGCCCAGTAACACTATGGCTCTCGTAGAAGTATCACCTCATAGAGGTACCACCTTGGTTGCCTTGGATAAGACCTGAAAGAATTCTCTGATTACCAGTAAGAAACTCTTTTTATCTTCTCTTACTTTCTCCCAAACAAATAGAATCTCTCTTTCTGTGCTGAGTTGTCTGGAGCTGTGGGAGAGGTCACACAAGCACCCCTGTGGTCACCAGCACTGAAATTATGCTGGGTCAGACCTGAAGTCAGCTCAGCAGTGTGGAACTCACACAAGCCCCACTGTAACTACTACTTGGTTACTGCCTATGTTTGCTGGTCTCACAATTGGCAGGTGACAAAGCAAGTCAGGCTGTGTCTTTCCCTTCAGAGTGATGAGTTCCCCCAGGCCTGGGTGGGTCCAGACATGCCATCTAGATGGCAAGACATGGAGTGAGAGACCTTAGGAATTTACCTTGTTTTGTAGTCTACTCCAGCTGTGCTGGCATCCAAGCCACAAGATAAAGTCTTTCCCACTGTACTCTTCCTTTCCATAAGCAGAGGAGTTACTCATCGTGGACACCACCACAGGCCTGTAGGGAGAACTGCCAGGCTACTGCCTATGTTCACTCAAGCCCTACAGCTCTTCAGTCAGCTTGTGGTGAATTACATTAGGCCTGAGACTCAACCTTTTAGGGCACTGGGCTCCCTTTTCACCCAGGGAAGGTCGAGAAATGCCACTCAAGAACTAAGGCCTGGGATTGGTGACCCCACAGCCTGCTTGGTAGCCTACCCCACTGTGGCCAAGCAGGTACTTAAGTTGCAACACAGCATCCCCTTTACTTTTCTCTCTGCATTTCTCAAGGAAAGGAGTCTCCCACCATAGCCACCACAGCTGGGAATGTGCTGGGTCACACCTGAAGCCAGCATATCTCAATCTCACCCAAGGTCCATGGTGTGTACTACCTTGCTACCACTGCTGATTATTCAGGGCCCAAGGGCTCTTTAGTCAGCAGGTAATGAAGCCTGCCAGGACTGGGTCCTTCCCTTCAAGGAAATGGGTTCTCCAAGGGCTTTTAAATTCACTACATTTACTCCAAGAGGTTCTCATGTTCTTTGAATTAAAGGAAACTCTTTTTTCTATACCCTGGTTTCCTTTTGACCTTGGGTAAAATCTATTTTGACTTAGCTAAATGTTATTTTGTACTGATGATGCAAAAGATATAAAAAGTGGGGTTAAATAGGAGGAGACTGAGAGCTTAGTAATAGGGTTGAATTGATTCCACTGAGCATAAGGTGGCTAAAAGTAGCTACTTGGAGGGGTGAGAGAACAGCTGGATCCTGATGAATGTCAGTCCAATGATGCTGGAAGTATGTCTTTCTATTAGTTCAGGTTCACCTAATGAGCTTGTTCTGGAAGTGGCCTTGTTTTATCATATGTTGGCTGTTTCTGCAGGGCAGTATCTTGTTCCCTGTTTTTCAGTGACTGCATAACTAAAAATGAATATTGGCAAAAAAGAATCTGCAGGCAAGTTACATTTTAAGTGGTTGCACAACAAATGCTTTCTCCTCCCCTACAGTAATACACTTGTAAAATAAGTCATATTGGGAAAGAAAAAAGCTGTTGAAAAAAAAATCTGCTAAGCAGGTGCTTACTTTGAATACTGAGAAGATGAAAAATGTTTTGACATGAAGCTCTAGATTATGAAAGAGTGCTGATTCATATTGCTCTAGAATCACCAAATGCTTATGCTATAAGAAACCTTAGAGATCTCCTAGTACAAACCCTGTATTTTGAACATGAATAAAGAAGACAGAATGATACACAGCTCAAGGTCATAGCTAGTTAGAAGCAGCCAAGACTCCTGGCTGTCATTCTGAAAAATTTATTGTGAAATATCATATTGTATTAGCCTACTTGGGCTACCATAACAAATTACTACAGACTAGGAAGCTTAAACCACAGAAATTTATTTTCTCACTGTTACAGAGACTGGGGAGTCCAAGATCAAGTTTCCAGAAAATTTGGTGTCTGGCAAGAGCTCTCTTCCTGACTTGCAGATGGCTACCACTTGCTGTGCCCTCACATGTCTCATAAAGAGTGTGAGCGCTTTGGTGTCTCTTCTTAGAAGTCTTCTAATCTTATTGGATCAGGGCCCCACCCTTATGATGTCATTTAACCTTAATTACTTTTTTAAAGGACCTATCACTAAATACAGCTACACTGGGGTTTAGAACTTCAACATGCATATTTTGTTTGGATTATGATGGGAGTGGCTGGTGGCTTTATAAGAAGAAGACAGACTTGAGCCAGCACATTCAATCTCTTTACCATGTGATGCCCTGTGCTGTCTCAGGACTCTGCAGTGTCCCCACCAGCAAAAAGATTCTCATCAGATGATGCTCCTCAAGCTTGAACTTCTCAGTATCCATCACTATAAGAAATAAATTCTATTTATTAATTATTCAGTTTTAGATATTTTGTTATAAGCAATTAAAAACAGACTATGACAGAGAATTGGTACCAGGAGTGGGGTTGTTGCTAATAATGACTGCCTGAAAATGTAGAAGTGGCTTTAGAACTAGATAAGAGACTGGAAGAGTTTAGAGAAGCAGGCTAGAAAGGTCTGTGTTTTTATGAACTGATCATTAAGAGTGATTCTGATGAGGGCTTAGAAGACAAGAAGATGGGGAAAATTTGACATTGCTTACAGGTTGGTTTAGGGTTATGACTAGAATGGTAAAAGAAACATGGACTGTAAAGACCATTGTGTTAAAATTTCCAGTGAAACTGAAGAAAAAGGTATAGGAAACTGGAGTAAAGGCTATCCTTGTCATAGATTGGCAAAGATTGTGGTAGAACTGCGTTCATGCCCAAGAGTTTTATGGAAAGCCAAACTTAAGAGTAATGATCTTGAGTATCTGTCAGAACAAATTTCTAAGCAAAACAGAAGAAGCTTCATGGTTGTTTTTGTCTGCTAATGCTGAGATTCAGGAGAAAAAATGATTTAAAGACAAAATACATAATTAAAAAGGAAACAGAATGAAAAGATTTAGAAAACTCTCACCTTGGCCACATAAAGAGTGAAAAAGTATGTTCAGGAGAAGAAACCAAGGTTGTAGCTCATCAACCATATGCTGAAGATATTAGCACAGATAGAAGGCAGCTGGGTGCTACTCCTCAAGACAAAGGAAGAAAGACCACAAAGGTGTTTCAGATATCTTTTGGGCCACACTGCCATCACAGACCCAGAAGCCTAGAAGAGAAGAATATTCCCAGGGGACAGGCCTAGGGTGATCTCTATGAGCAAGCTGCCCAGGGCCACTTCAAGACTCTACTCCCTGTCCCCAAGCACAGTGCTCAACTGCCCAGCCATGGCTCAAGTGGCCCCAGGTATAGCTTGCATTGCAGTTCTGATGAATGTAAGTTGTAAACCTTAGTGGCATCCACGTGGTACTAATTCTGCAGGCTTGCAGAAAGTAAGAGCTGTGGTGGCTTGGTGTCCTCCACCTACGTTCTACAGCATGTGCTGGAAAGCCAGGAGCTAACGCAGATACATGTCACAGGGGCAGAAGCATTGCAGAGATATCCCACCAGAATAATAACGAACAGAAATGTTGGGTCAGAGCTTCTGTAGAGAGTACTCACTAGGGCAATGCCTAGCGGAATCATGGGAGTGGGACTGCCACTGAGACTTCAGAACTATAGACCTACCAGTGTGCAATGCCAGCCTGGGACAGCTAAACACACTAAGCCCAGTCACGTCATAGGGGCAGGGCTGCCCTAGGCCTTGGGGTCCAACTCCCCTCACCAGTGTGCAAAGGACTCTGGACATATAGTTAAAGGAGATTATTCTGGAGTCTAAAGATTTAATGTCTGCTGTCTTGGGTTTCAGACTTTCCTGGGGCCTCTTATCACGTTCTTTTGGCCTATTTCTTTTAAAAATGGGAGAGATAGCAAGGGGAGAAACGCCAGATGTAGGTGATGGGGAGGAAGGCAGTGCCTTCCTCACACTGCCACATGTGTACCTATGCAACAATTTTGCATGTTCTTCACATGTACCCCAAAACCTAAAATGCAATAAAATAAATAAATGGGGGAAAAAAAAGTGAATATTTGCCCTGTGCCTATACCCATTGTATCTTGAAATTAGATAACCCGCTTTGATTTCTCATGTTCCCAGATGAACTTCTAGACTTTGGACTTTTGAGTTGGTGTTGGAATGAATTAAGACTTTGGGGTCATGGGATTGGAATGAAGGTATTTGTGAAGGACATGAGTTTTGGGGACCATGGTGGAATGCTATTGTTTGAACATCCTCTCTAAAACTATGTTGAAACAATCTCCAATGTGGAAGTATTGAGTGATAGAGCATTTAAGAAATGATTGAATTAAGAGGGGCTACCCTTATGAATGGATTAAGCCTGACCTAGCATGTTAGCACATGGGCACACACAAATTACTCACTGTGTGTTGCCTGGTGCCAACTTTGGGACATGGAAGTGAGTCTCCACCCGTAAGGAGTCTCTCACAAGAAGCTCACTGTAGACCTTGGACTTCTCAGACTCCATACTGTAAGAAATAAGTTCCTTTCTTTATAAATTACCCATTTTCAGGTATTCTTTTATGAGCAACAGAAAACAGACTAATACAGCCTGCATATTTGACCCTTCATTGTTACCACATGGCTGCTACACCTCCAGGCTCAAGTCCATTTACTGGCTAAAAAAAGAAGAGACAAAAGGCTTAAGAAGCAGACCATCTGCCATCTGCCTTTTTCAAAAATTCCCCAGAAGCTTCACTTGAAACTTCTGCTTAAATCTCATTGCTTGGAACTGGGTCACTTTGCTTCTCTGGTTACAAGGGCATCTGGGCAGGTAGGTGTTTCTGGTTATGCCCAGTCACTACAAACAAAAGAAGAACAGAGGAGTACATAACATATAGAAAACTACCAGAGTCTGAAACATAGAACGTGTTGTAGGTAAGTAATTAAGAGCTGTTGGCTTTAGAGTCAGACACATCTGAGTTCGAATCCTAGCTCTGACAGTATTTGGGCAAGTTACTTAAGTTCTCTAGTCCTCAGCTTCTTCTGTAAATGGAGAGAATTATGACAAAATAAAAAAGATGAAAGAATGATAATTAAGATGTAAGGTCTCCATGAGTGCTAGTGCTCACATTATACCACCATTTTAGGATCACAAGGCATTAGTTTTTCTTATCCTCTCTGGACAAGTCATACTTTAATTTCTTTTAACTTTAGTGAGACAGAATGTTCAGAACACCAAGACACAGAAGCTGGTGAAACAGGTTTTATTCAGCGTTATTTCCTATTAAAATAATTACTCCCTCTGCTTCTAGTCCTTTGCCTAAAGGGAAGTCCTCTATGAGCAAGCCATCCTGTCCTCAACCTGAAGGATATGTTCCTTATATTAGAGAAGAGGTGACCAGGCCTGCCTCCTAGCCCTTGTAGGAAATGTACAGCAAACAGAGAGGGTGTCCTGAGTCCTGTATATTTTTTCTTAATGCAGAGGGTCAGTAGATCATTAAATCTACATCTCCCAAACTCAGTCTCATTGAGCCTTTAACTTAAAAAAAGAAAAAAAAGAAAAATAAAAAAGAAGACAAATTGCTTCTTTAGTAAATTAGGGACACTCACATCAGATTTCAGGATTTCTATCAAGTATCTATTACTACATACTTTTAATCCAAGTACTTAAATATCCCAGAAAGTGGCACATAGCCTATGGCCAACTTTACTTAAGGGCAGTCACTACATTAGTATTTCTTATTTCCTTTAGGGAGAAAAATTGTTATGTAGGCATTATGAGAGGTTAAATTCCCTTCTGGAAAAATTTCCCAAATGCCCTATAATAGCTGTGCTTGACAGAGCATTCAGTTTTCATCACTATGTATTTTTATTTTGAAATTATTTATATTAACCAATCAATACCTGATTATTGTAGATAACTTAGAAACCAAAAATATTAAAAATATAAAAACACAATTACATATGATTCCATCATCTAAATAAAATTATTGTTAACATTTTTATGTGTGTTCTTTAAACTTTCTCCATGTTTAAACATGATATATTTTTATTTTTATTTGATATAAATCCAATTTTTAAAAATTGCATTCTATTTTAAACCATTTTGGCACTGGAAAATATGACATAAATATTTCCCCTGACATTTAATACAATTTTATTCATCCTTGAAAATGCTTCATGCATTATTTTTATAAATACTTACCAACCTCCTGTGGTTGGACACAAATTGTTTTCTGTTTTTGATTTCCAGTATGTTCTGTGATGATCTTTGTGACTAAAGCTTGGTGGACAAAAAAATTATTTTCTGAGTCAAAAGATATGAACATAACTTAACATACTTCATAGCACTGATATTAACATTACCATTTTTTAAATCAAAAAGATGAGGAAAATGTATTACACCTTTAACATGAACTCTTGCCAACACTGGGTATTATCATTAACAAGTATATATAGATTTTTGTGTCTGTGCATGTGTGTGTGTATGTAATTTGGAAGTACTTTTTCTGAACTCCAGAAAAATTTGTATATACAACCTTCCTGGTTTTGATTATATACCAGTAGCACATAGGTATGGATAACATGTCAGATAGAATTGCTTCTGTGAACTTGTTTCTTGCATGTGGAAACCTCAGTGGGAAATGCTGTTTTTTTCCAAAAATGATGATCTCCTTTTGGATTTTTATACCACTTAGATCTGGTCTTCTCTTAACTTCTTTCTCCATTTCATAAATAGCTGCCTGAAGTTAGAGAATCAATGAAGTGGGTCATTGTATGAAGCTCTAAAGTGGGTACAATGAGGGCATGAGTGTTTGTAACTTAAAGAAGACTTGATGACAGAGACTGGACATAGATAAATGTAACTTTCATGCATTTTTTAAACCTGAATACTAAAAGCTCCAAAATGAAAAGAGAAGGACTTGCTTTGTGCAAGTTTGGCAGAAAAAATATAGGGACAACCTGGACACAAGGTGACCATGAGTGGACGGTGAAGCACTGCAGTAAAGAAACAATCACGAGCTCGGGTTTTATAAATAGGAACATGGGCATAAAATTGAAGCTTTTGGGTCAATGCTAAAGTCTTATGTCCACTTTTAGATTCTACAGCTGTACAAAAACATGGAGAATATTCCCTGCACTTTTCTTTGTTCTGGGAAATTTAATTACCACATATAATTTACTAATCATGATGAATTTTTCAGATGTGCATTATAACCTCCATTTTACACAAAAGGACCAAAACTTATAAAAGAAAATACTTTAAAGTTATCCAACTCTTTATTGATGATGCAGGGATTTGAACCAGGTTGATCTGCCTCCAAGTCTCATCCCCGCAGTCATTTAGCTGAAAGGCGCATTGGGAACACGATGCTGGGAACACGATGCTGAGAACACAATGAAGCAAGAGGACAACGATTACTTGGGCTCTATCCTATTACCTAAAGAAAACACCCGATTTGTAGTAAATTTCCTTCTTCTACTTGGGTGCTATACTTGTGCCTACCCAAGCTGGAAAATTGCTAGTAAGAGAGATTCTCTTGTTCTACATGACTGCTCTGTGTGAGGCAGTTCCTTCACTGACCTTGCATATAAATTTCTTTCCATGCTACCACCTGGGGACACTGGGGCAGGTGATGATTCACTCACCTCTGACTGACCAGACCTATCATGCTGACTGTGTTAGAGGACTCAGCAGATGTTTAGATGGAGGCAGGAAACCCATAACATTTTCTAGGTATTAAGTGGCAGAACAGAACTGAATAAATCAAAAGGTTGCCAGGAAAAGTAAAAGTAATAGAGGTTGTTTCTCTGCTGGGAGAAGAGAAATCTGAATTATGACATCCAGAAAGACCACTTCTCCTCTCCCCAAAAAAGAATTTAAACCAGCTGATACCTGTCTCCACTAAGAATGAAGAGGAAACAAATTTAGATTTTTATCATAAGAAATGTAGGTCAAAAAGTAGAATTTCCTGACAGTTATAGATGTAGAATATTGCGATAGTTTTTAGATGGTACTATGAAATCAATTTTATTTTCAGAAATTTTCATTTTTGTTTTATCTTTTATTACGTATTTTTTAAAATTTTTATTTTTATTTTTTGGATACATAATAGTTGCCCATATTTATGGGATACATATGATATTTTGACACAGGCATACAATGTACAATGTTCAAATCTGGGTACTTGGAATATTCATTACCTCAGCCATTGATCATTTCTTTGTTAGGAAGATTCCAATTTTACTCTTCTAGTTTTTTTGAAATATACAATAATTTTTGTTAACTATAGTCACCCTACGGTGCTACTAAAGTAGATATTATTTCTTTTATCTAACTATTTTTGGACTCATTAACCAATCCCTCTTTATCTTCTCTCCCCATTACCACTCCCAGCCTCTTGTCACCCTCCTACTCTATCTTCATGAGATTGAACTTTTAGCTCCCACAAATGAGTGAGAATATGCCCAGCTTTTGTATGCCTGGCTTATTTCAGTTAACTTAATGTGTTCCGGTTCAATCCATGTTGTTGCAAATGACAGGTTTTACTTTTTAATGGCTAAATAATATTCCTTTCTGTGTGTGTATACACACACACACACACACACACACACACACTTATTCATTCCTCCCAGTGAAATTATACTTCAAATATGAAGGAGAAATAAAGACTTTCCCATAAATATTTTTAAAAACAGACATTCTCTTGATTGTCCAAGATGTCCCAGGAGGCAAAGTAGTCAGTTGACAGAGATCAATCTGTGAGCCAAGGGACCTGATCAGGAATGGATTCATCATCATAGGAGACTAAGGGAAACTACATGAAATAAGGCAGGAATTAAGGGTGTCTAGAGTAAAAGATAGTGAATGTTCCAAAGTGAAAACATTCGTTTTTTAATGAAAGTGTGCAAATATCTACATATTTTCTCTATGAATGTTTCTCTGGGTATAACTGATGTGTGAATATGCAGGAATGAGCGATGTTGAAGACAGTTGTTTGACCAAGAAAATATTTGAAAATGCAATAACAGGATTTGAACTAAGAGCTACACGATGGCTGAAATGTTACTCGAGCCACCAAACGGAGCTCAGTTTGTTTCTTAAATATATCCTCAATATTTTAGGAGTTGAAAAAATATATAAAACCTAGTTTTCAGTGCCTACTTTTTTGCATGATGGCAGTTCATACAAGTGATTATAAAATGCAATACCATCTATTTGATGGCTCAATGAAACTTGCCACCATGTCACTATAAATCAATTTTTATGAATAAGTTCCTATTTTTCTGATTGGATAATTATTGTCTGACATTTCAGAATCATACATAGTTTAGAAAACTCAAGAGTTGTAGCCATTATTTTCTCTCTCCTGAGTTAGTTCCCATTTTTACCCCCTTTTCAGTGCCTATCTTAACTTTACCCTGGTATAAACAAAATGCCCACTTCTATTATTTTAAAATACTTTTATCATTATTCAAGTAATAGGATTTCTTTGTGAGCTCCATGTGTCCTCCTTCATACATATCCCATTAGTTCTGTTTATAAGCTTAGTTTTAGAGCATATCTTGATATAACCTATCCTCTGTAAATCTTGTTGTCACATAACTAAGATAAAAACTAAAAATTTTCAAGATATTAAATTTTATATGTTACGGACTTTGTCGGACACTGCTCTTCCCTTTCTCTCATACTCTCTAGGTTTTAGTAGCATTTAATAGTGATAAAGTCTGTTATAAAATTTGCTACAGTGCAGCAGCATACAGCACATTACCATGTTGCAGTCTTATAGGGGTATGCCAGAGTCCTCACTAGAGATCTTTATACAGAGTGTCATTCTGTAAATCATGAACCTTCTGCTCCAGTGGGACCTCTCTACTCACTGCCTTTAAAAATACCTCTATGGAGTCACATTTACACCCGTTCACCCTGAATGCCAATGCCTTGCTTATAGTCATCAAGGCCCATTTTCATCCTTACTTTTCTGAAGAGGTGTTCTCTGATTATCTCTACTCTCTTATCCTAAAATCTAGGATGATGGTATTTTTTTATTTCTCATGTAGCACACATGGCTCAGTACTGCTGCTGTGTTTTGTGTGCTTATGTCATGCCTCTACACCTATATTTTAAGTCCACGAGGGAAGCAGTGTAAAATGGTGATGAGGAGCAAGAACTTCCGAGTTAAAATCCTAGATCCACCGCCGTGTCCCTTTGGGCAAGTTACTTAATTTCTTTGAGTTTCCACATCCTTACTTGTAAAAGAGGGGCTATAGCTTCTATATGGATTTGTTATGATGGATAAATGAAATGTTTAGGTGTTTATCCCAGTGCCAGACACATAGTAAATTTTCAGCAAATTGAAGCGAGAGTCAATATCTAACATTTCTTGGCAACTCTTAAAGGACAAAGCACAGGGAATTTTTCAGGTTAGAGTTCAATAAAATGTTTGCCAATCGAAAGAAAATATGCAGCTCTCTACCAGCCCTGAGTGTTTACAATTACACAGCCTTTTTATTTCTTAAGTGTTTTATTATGGGACACTTTCTTATATATTCACAACTTACTTTCATGGCTACAGACACTAGATACAGAGAATTATCTAGATAAATTATTCAAACCAGAAAAGGCAGGAAGAGTCCTGAGTGGCAGAAGGGAGTTGGGGGAAGGCAGAGGATGGGCTTGTGGCTGAGTGTATTATCTTTAGCCTGACATTGCTTGCTCATGACCTGATAGATAGCCAAAGAGCACATGTCCCCTAGTTTCTTTCTATTTATGGAAAATCTGTTTATATTTTAAGACCCAGAACAAGTGGCACTTTCTTTAGACAGCTTTCCTTATTCCTAACCCACAGGACCTCTATTAGACACTTGTATTGTCCTTATCATGTCATTAGTTCTCTTTTTAGTAAATGAAAGTAATAGAATGTTAAGCTCAATGGGAGGTGTTTCCTTTTCATTTTGTATGCCCTTTGCATTGAACACTGTTATCAATATGTTATCAATATCATACACTGTTATCATATTGATACCATATTGATAACAGTGTTATATACAAAGAGCACACAAAATAGGCCTTGATGACAATAAGCAAGGCACTGGCATCAATACGATGAGTATAACAGGGTTGTTTTGAGAATCAAATAAGATAATTTGTACAAATATAATTTTTAAAGTATAAAGATTGATAAAAGTACAGGTGCTTTCTACCTTAGCACTATACTCACAGAAATTCATATGTAAATTTGGATCCTTTTAGGTATCGTGTGAGAAAAGGAGAGTTTAAACATAGTCTAATGCATAATACTCAGCTCTCTCTCAATATTTGTAGTTAAGAATTGCTATTTAGATGAGAACACATGGACGCATGATGGGGAACAACACATACTGGGACCTGCCATGGGAAGTGGTGGGGGGAGGGAGAGCATTTGGGAGAATAGATAATGGATGCTGGGCTTAACACTAAGGTGATGGGTTGATCTATGCAGCAGGCCCCATGGAACACATTTACCTATGTAAGGAACCTGCATATCCTGCACATGCACCCCTGAACTTAAAAGTTGAAGGAAAAAAAAGAATTACTGTTCAAACAAGAAATAAATACAGAAATTGGGATCAGCATTTCATGAAACCAATTAACTCATCCAGATATTTTAGATTATAAAAACATACATGTTTAATTGGTTTTTGCTACTAACACAAATAAGAAGTAACCTAAAAGTCAGGACAGAACTGTTCCAGTTCTCATACCAATAAGCTTCATGCCCATTGGTGAGCTATTTCACCTCTTTGTGCCTCAGTTTCCTTGTCTGTAAGCTGATCTGTTTTTCTATGTCTAAGGTCTTTACAAGATTTAAAACTCAAGGATTTTCTTATTGTAATACAAAGAGCATTCTTGTTTGTTTAACCTGCATGTGTTTTCAAAAAGGAGCAAAATTTTTTTTATTGAAGTCCAAGGGTGGGCATCCTGCAGTAAACTCATTCTCCTTTTAACATAATCTTCTGACAGGCCGACAGTGACTATTGCTGACAGAGTCTGCTAGTGATGTCTTGCAGATTCCTGAACCTACATTTACTGTGAGAAAGTGGCATCTGACTTCCTCCTAGTGCCCCCTTCTGCAGATGAATAAGGCATTCGCTGGCCAGCTGTGTGTGGTTTTCTCTCTTGTAATCAGTCAGTGCCTCTCTTTTGAGTCGTGACATGTTTCCACAGTCTTTGGAGCTGAGGATTTTGTGATGTATTAATGCTTCTTTTGGGCTTCACTGGACTGCATTATGTCACTGAAGGTGGTTGAATTAAGTGAAATATGCATTAATTTGATCATTTAATCTTATAAGAAATAAGAAAGCTTCTTTTAAAAAATATAGGAATGTCTTATTAGATTTAATTACAATGCTCTTGAAACTTTTACCAATGTTGACATTTAAGTCCCAAGTCCTTTCTGAATGCTGTCATATTTTTACAGTTGTTTTCTTAAATAATGGCTGCATTTACATGATATTTATCCTAAAAATTTTTGAAAACTACTGCCAAATTGTGCCCCAAAAGTTTAAACTGCTTTCACCAACAGTGTATATACTTTACCTTGCCAACACTGAATATCATTAATCTTTGAACTTCTAGGATTCTAATAGGTGAAAAAATAATATTACACTTTAAAGGTACTCTATTGATAACAAATAAGGTTCAGTGATTTGTTTCATATGGCTGTTACCCACTTTTACTTATTTTGTTTAAATTGCTTTTGTTTATAACTTTTGCCCATTTTTCCATTGGGCTGATACAACAAATGCATCTTTGCTATGCATTTAAGTATCTAGAACTATCATGAGTACATCACTGAAAAAGCCACAGAATATTTTCTTATGAATCTTACATTCTAGGGAAAAAAGAAAAACAAACAAAAATATCAGTAATATGTACAGTCATGCACCACACAATGACATGTTGGGAAACAATGGGCCACGCATATATAATTGTGGTCCCGTAAGATTACACTATGGTATTCTGCTGTATCTTTTCTATGTTTAGATACACAAATACTTACCATTGTGTTACAGTTGCCTAAAGCATTCAGTACAGTAACATGCTGTCCGGGTTTGTAGCCTAGGAGCAATAGGCTATTCGATATACCACAGGTGTATAGTAGGTTATGCCATCTATGTTTGTGGAAGTACACTATAATGTTCATACAATGACAAAATCGCCTAACAACACATTTCTCAGAACGTATCCCTGTGATAAAGTGGCCCATGGCTATTTTGAGATAAAAGCATGGGGAATGATCAGGATTTACTTAGAGGTTGCTTTCAGCTAACTGATCAGGAAAGGCTTTTCAAAGGAGGTGATGTTTTTTTCATGATATGACTGATAAGATCACCCAGTAGCAGAGCATCTTTTCAGGTGATGGAAATAGCATGCATGAGTTTGGGGTATTTCCCTAACAGAAAAGGAGGAAAGGCTCATGGGGTGAGCCTTCCAATTTCTCCAACCTCATCTCTTTCCACTTTCCCCTCCCACACCTTTTCCAGCTCTATGGAGAAGCCCCTGAACAGCCTGGTAGTCCAGGGGAAGGAGTTTCTGTTTTATTCCAAGCATGTTGGAATGCAAGTGGAGCTTTCTGTAAAGGAGTGACAAAATCTGATTTACCCCTTAACAGATTACTCTGGTTGCTAGGTGTGAAATCAATCACTGAGAACAAGAATGGATGCAGGGAGACAAATCAGGAGCCTAGAGCACTTTTCTAGGTAAGAGCTAATATTTACTTGGTGTATAGGATACTATACTTGGCCCACCCAGATTCCCTTTACCTGCTGGGTGTCCCAGTCTCCCAGCTACCATGAAAGTAGGCTTCTGTTGGCTGGACATGGTGGCTCATGGCTGTAATCCCAGCCCTTTGAGAGGCCAAGGTGGGTGGATCACCTGAGGTCAGGATCACCGAGACCAGCCTGACCAATATGGTGAAATTGTCTCTACTAAAAATACAAAAGTTAGCCGGGCATGGTGGCATATGCCTGTAATCCCAGCTGCTCTGGAGGCTGAGACAGGAGAATTGCTTGAACCCAGGAGGTGGAGGTTGCAGTGAGTTGAGATTGTGCCACTGCACAACAGGCTAGGCAACAGAGTGAGACTCAGGCTCAAAAAAGAAAGAAAGTAGGCTTCTATCAATCCCAGCTGCCTGTTTCCTGGGAGGCTGTACCTTGTCTTCCCTCTCGTGGACCTTAGCCAATAATTGACTGACAGGGGGATCCCTTGCCTGGAGGTGGGGTTAACTCCCTAGTATAATGTGCTCTAGGATTTTATTGTGTTGTCAGCCTGAAGCTATTCTTTTTTTTTTCCCATTTATTTTATTGCATTTTAGGTTTTGGTGTACATGTGAAGAACATGCAAGATTGTTGCATAGGTACACACGTGGCAGTGTGATTTGCTGCCTTCCTCCCCATCACCTACATCTGGCATCTCTCCCCTTGCTATCTCTCCCCAGCTCCCCACCCCCACCATCCCTCCCCTATTCCCCCCAACTGACCCCAGTGTGTAGTGCTCCCCTCCCTGTGTCCATGTGTTCTCATTGTTCTTTAGCTTAAATGATGTTTCTGCTTAGCACTCTCCTACTGTTCTTCCCTGCTTCTCTTTGGTTTCTGTTCCTCAATAAATTACTCGAACAAGAATCTTCATATCAGGCTCTGTTTTTAAATAACCTGACCTAAGACACAGTTTAGAGTGGCAGAGGCTGAAATAATGGAAAGAGAAAAGATTACGGTTAGAGATAGGGTTACAGGAATGGTTCTGGAATGTGAGAAAAAGATGGAAATAAAAATAGTTAAAAATTTTATTTATTGCACAAGTTGGTGGGTAATGGCATCATGTATTAAAAGAAGTAAATTTGCAAGGTAGAGAAGGAAATAATTCTATTGCAGATATGTTAAATTTAAAGTGTCTATAAATGGATACCCTCAGGTAGGCAATTAAGTAAACCAGTCTGTTGATCCAAGGGGCAATTCAGTCTAAAGATCTATATTTGGGATTCAATAATATATGAATGCATGTGACAGAGTGGGAGTACTTAGGGTGAGAACATAGATGAAAAAGGCAAAATTTCCTAAGATTGAGTCCTGGCATGACAATTGGAGCAGAGAAGGAAAATTCAAGAAACTACTCAGGAGTGACCAATGAAGTGAGGAAAACAGGAGAAGGTTGTATCGCAGAAACAAAGAGAATAAAATGTTTCCAGAGGGTATGACCAACTGTTGAATGTAACTGGGTGCTTGATGAAGATGAGACAACACATCACAAGACACGGAAACAGGGAGATTATTACTCACCTTGACAAGAGAAGATTTTGATAAGAGAAGATTCTGAGGTGATGGGTATGTCTATGTCCAAATTCATCAAGATATATACATTAAATGTGTGCAGTTTTTGTATATCAATTAGGTCTCAACTAAGAAAAAGAGAAAAAAAATGCCAAAAAGGAGAGAATGGAAGAAGTAAATACATTGACCTAGGCAACTATTGTTGCTGTAAACAGGAGCAATGAATCAGTAACTCAAGAGGGAAAATGAGGCCAGGGGTATTTTTCTTTTTGATTAACATTGATAGGAGGGAGAAATCGATTATCCAAGAGATGGAACAACTGTAGGAGAAACTCCTTGAACAGACAAAAAGTGATGGGATCTAGTGTCCACGAGCAGGTGTTGGCTCTAGCCTGCAGTAGACACACTTCAAATTTACAACAGAAAGGATGATAGATAATATAAATGCCTGTGAAGAAATGTTTAGAGATGTTGTAGTGAGAGGCTGAACTAGTTTTTGATTGACTCTATTCAAACAGTTTTGATCATCTGTTCTTTTTAAAATATGAAATGACAACGAAGTTGAAATAGGGAGTAAGTATGGTTTTGGTAGTTTGGAAATTTGAAGATGGAAGAGTAAGGATGAAATAACTAGTGAAATATTTATATTAAATAATTAATGAAATAATTTCTTAATATTTATATTTAATAATTAATGAAATAAATTTTCTTACAGGGTGATGTAGTATAATTTCCTTGTGCTTTTGAATATCCCTTTTGGCATGTGTGCTCACGAATTTTAAAGAAAACCATTCAGCAAGGTTCTGAGTCTTTCTTGGCCATATTTAGGTGCTCAGGTGTAGACTTGGATTAGGCAGCTGGTTGGGTTTAACTAGCATTAACGGCAGGAAAACACAAGCGAGTTAAGGAATTTGCAAGAAGCAATTAAGAAGTAGACTATGAAATCTAAGCTGGGCTAAGAAGGAAAGGAGAGGGAGGATGGAAGAACAAAATAGGAAGGTTAATGGATTTAAGTTTTGGTGAGGCTGAAGAAGTGCTGCAGCAGGGGTAGTAGAATATGTGAGTTTGTATGATAAAATGAGGAAACAGAGATAGATGTTTGGCATCCACATTCAGAGGTATTGGAAACATCTGTGATAACAAGGTCAAACGTGTGGCCCTGGAGGTGTGTGGGTTACAGGAAACTTCAATGGAAGGGGAGAGTTTGAGAAACCGTGAGGACGTGGTATCAGATGTATTATCCACGTGCATCTAAAAGTCCCCAAACTTGGGGAGAGGAATAGGGACACAGAGGCTTATAGAATGGAGGTTAAAGTCATCAGTGGAATATAGAGACAGGGAATTTGTAAAGTATGATATTTATCTCATTGATTTCTATGAATTTTCAGTTTTTCAGTGTATTTTATTATAAGAATTGTCTACAACAAAAATCAAAATATAAGGCACAAATCTCTTATAACCCCATCACTTGGTCAGGGGGTGGTAGATTTTGATGAAGCTCTGTAGCCTTTCCTGGTGTGCTGATCTCTGACCTGGCCAGGTGTTTCATTTACTTTGTTTGCTCATTCTTCATGGAAATGTTGCAGGGCTTTATGTTACTAAGAGTGGCTGTCTCTTAACCTGGCGGTCAGCAGAAGCAAGTCCTCATATGAACAGGCCTTCTCTCTGTGTCCCTTTCACCTCCCTAGTCCAATGCACTGATTTCTCCCATGTAGTTAAAATCTGGGACAAGAACTATTAATAATGGTTGTAAAATAGGGCAGCAATCCTTCATTTCACAAAACTTGTCTCATTATGGGTTCCCTAGCTCAGATAGTCTCTCACTTCCACAGAGTTGATTGTCTGGTTACATTCGATTACTCTTTCATCCATCCAGATATTCCTTCAGTCTCAGTCATATTTACAAATTTGTGGAAAGTCCGTTCTCTTGATTTCTGTGACTAACAAGTTGTTATTCCATTTGGTAAGTGGTGTTGTTGCCACAGTTGTCTTGAATATCTGCTGATTGTTTCTGGACAGGGAATTATGGGGAGAGCGGAATGGACGCTTTCAAAGAGCTGGCTGCCCAGGAAGGCCTCTGCATCGCCCATTCGGACAAAATCTACAGCAATGCTGGGGAGAAGAGCTTTGACCGACTCCTACGCAAACTCCGAGAGAGGCTTCCCAAGGCCAGAGTGGTGGTCTGCTTCTGCGAAGGCATGACTGTGCGAGGACTCCTGAGTGCCATGCGGCGCCTTGGCGTTGTGGGCGAGTTCTCGCTCATTGGAAGGTAAGTCTCTCTCTCACTCTCTCACACACACACACTTTCACACTTTGGAATACGTAAGCTTGCTTTTACAAAGCTGGACTTCCTAACCCCAAGTGGGAGAGATGTGCAGTGCTGAGCTCAACATTAGTTCTGGATCTCACTGATAATGTGGATATTGGCATCTTCCTGATAGACAAGAGCAGAGCAAGGCCGAGGAAGGAGGACTGTTTAAGCCTCCAGGAGATTGAGGTTATAGTGAGTCATGATTGGTGCCACTGCATTCTAGCCTGGGCAACAGAGTAAGACTTTGACTATTTAAAAGAAAGAAAGAAAAACAAGAGCAGAGCAGTAGATAACAAGAATTTTGAGACTTTTTCATAAAAAATGATGGAAAGCTGTTTGGCAGAATATGTCTTGATTTGGAGAATTATTTGTTTCACTTCTTTCTCCACATCCAAGCCAATGCCTATGTTTTCCTACCTCCTAAACATGAGCATCTTATTGAGATATCAGTGGATGGAGAACAGCAGTGAAAATGAAAAATATGTAGTAAGGTTGGAAATTTACAGAGTTGGCTAAAGAGAAGTGAAAAAAAGCAATGGAACTGTGAAATTTGATAATATAACCTCTTTTCACATTTATGAGACAGCTAATTTAGATGAGATTTCTAGAATTGCTGGTGGTGGGTCTCAAAATTTCTGTTCTCTTTCTAAATCACGTCTACTTGTTTGGCAATAGATGGTCAGCATCACTGGATTTTCCATAGGGCTTTTGACCTAACAGGTATCTTGTTTAATTTGCCAGCTTCTAATATTGCATAAAGAACTTGTTCCCCAGGAACCTACTGAGTGTATCTGATCTTTACTGATTGTCAACCCTATCACATTCATCTTCCAAATCTCTTTGTCTCTTCCCATCACTTCTTCCGGATACCTTACAATCATATTACATCTATCAAAGAGCCTCAACCACTGATATTCTGCTTTTGAAAGCTGGGTATACTGGTGTGGACATGCTCACTGGACCTTTCCCTTCTGTCCTTGTGTTTATAATAATGATTGCAATAGTAGTAAGACGAACTTTTCCATCACCTGGAATTAGAGGTATAAGATACTTCATGGACTTTTGAAAAGTAAGTAGGATAGAAATATAAAGAAAGAAAGAAACAAAGAGATACTCTCCAAGCATGAGAAGGTGTGGAGCCAAGGTCAAATTGTAATTCATGATTAAGATAATTGTTTAATGTGGGCAAAATTGGCACACTGGCACACAGAGTCAACTTGGCTTCTTCAACGTGGTGCGGTTTTTGGAAGCCAATAAAATGTTCATTAAAAAAGCAGGTCTTCTAAAAAGTATTTAAATAAGAAATGTTATTTCTTTTAGGAGTGGAAAGAAGGCAAGCAATATTGTTGAAGTGTTATGTGGAGTAATATTCTTAATATATGCACTGGGACAGATGGTGGATAGATATTCAGCCCTTTCCATTGCTTCTGTAACATGACTGGTTTTATGAAGTTTGCTTGTTTTTTAAAAATTCTCATGTTTATCATTTACAAAATAACAATAGTCTGTTTTGCAAAATTTATTCTTTTTATAATATCCTCAAAAAGCCTATCTACCTGAGTTTTAGAGATATTGAACAGATGTGGCAAACCTGTGAGCTTCAGGGTATATAGACTACCTAATTATGAAACTAATTACACAAAATTCTGCAATGTGTAATTGTAGTGTGAAAAATATATTCTGTCACCATTATGAACTGGGCAGAATGATAATGGCAACCTAAGTCTTTCTAGCTCTTTTTTTTTAACCTCCTAATAATGCAGTTGAGCTCATACAAGTATTTCTGAGAGTCTCGCATGTGTTTCTTTACGTGCTTGTCTATGAAGAGGTCAGCTACATGTGATCTCTACCTCTTTTATTCCTCTTATCTGCCCCACCTCTGCTGGGTTCCACTGACGTATCCTAGGGAGTTATTGTTGCAATGAACACTTGAGATTCTGAGGGCACTGCTTCCTGTGCTAATAGTCACACTTACTGATGCATGGAATCTTTGAGATGACAAAGCTATACCATGCTCTTTGCCAAGCGAGGAAAAATGTTTCTGCTTTTCTGGGCTACTTTCCACAAGTGTCTGTCAAAATGGTGTTGGCTCCATTTTTTAGAGAAGTTTGATGAAAGCAGCCTTTTAAATATTTTTGTTCATAATTTTCTCTCCCTTCCCTGACATCCAGATACGAGTTCATAAGGAGCTGAACTGGGGACAGAGCCAAGTAGTGAGACTATCCCATCCTTAGAATTAGCCTTCCCTTGAGGTGGCTGAATCCCTCTCTTTATGGGGGATGGATTCTATCCTAAATGCTGTTTTGTCACTCATGTCAATGCACATGTGGTGGACTTGGTTCCCTCATTTCAGTAGACATGTCCAGAATGGCACCAGTTTAACATCAAGCAGCAACTTCTAGCTATATTAGTAATGCTGTCAAATATGTCTCCTTCCCTTTCTAAGGGATTTTATCTACCAAATGTTGAACTTTTTTTGAAATCAGAAGCCATTGTTTTGTTTCTTTCATAACACATGGTATGATTCTGGCTACTGCCAGAGTCACAAGAGGACATTGTGTAGGTGGTCATGAACTTCTTTTCATACAGGTGAAGATCATAAATCATGGTATAGATAGCAGCAGGAGAGATTTGGTTAAAAAAATTAGAACTTTTTAAATGAAGGCTTATACCCTGATCTCCATGTCTCTTGTTTTCTCTCACACTTCACATGCAATATGTCTGGAACTCTTCTTGGCGCTACCATAAACACATATTCAGACGTGGACAGGTTGTCACCACTTCCTCTGCTACCATCCTGGTCCAAGCCACCACCATCTTTCACTTGGCTTGTTGTGATAACATCATAATTGGACCTCTTGGCCATCTAGTCTTAATGTAGAAGGCAAAATGATCTTCTAAAAAATTAAGTCAAGTAATGTCCCTCTTTACCTTACATGCCTAATGCCTTAAAATGACCCCTGTTTCTTTCATAACAAAGTCATTACAAAGGCCTTCAAAGCTCCATATTTGATCACTTAGAATGAGTTGCTTAGAATGGAATAATAAACTATACTGATAGAAAAATAGACTTTTAAAAAAAGTTCTCATAGAGAATAAAAATATTATATATTTAATAAATGTGGGGTAATGAAAAAACAAAACAAAACAAACATGGGCTAAGAGTTCTAGCTATGCCATGAAGCAATTATGTTATCTTCTTTACTTGTAGCTTTTTGTCTTGGAGCCTATTTTTTAAAATAAAAATAAAATGTTTGGCTCCAGGTTATCTTTACACCTTTTTCTAGTACTAGAATTTATAATATATTAAGACAATATGACTAATCTAAGATCAATAGGGATGTATTTACAGATTTGTTTGTCTAATATTATTTATGAATTTAGACTGCTCAATTTTCTCACTAGTCACTTTGTTAAAACCAGAATTTATAGAATAAGTTGGTCAATATTAGGTTAAATCTGTGGATATGTAATATAGTCAGCAGACCCAGGGGAGAATCAAACCTTTGACTCTGAACAAATTGGCACAGTATTCTCACCAAGCAAATTAACTAATCACAATCAAGTTAATCATGGTGCAAAAGAATCATTTCTTCTAGGCTCTATGAAATAGCTTTAAGATGCTTCTCAGAATTATGCTCACTATATTTATAATAATAATTGTAATAATGATGGTGATGCTGATGATGCACCTGCATCTGATAATATCTGTTTAGGACTTACTATATACAGGCAATGTTCTAAGAACTTTGTGCATAACTCTTTTAATTGTCACAACAATGCGATAAGATAGGTACTAATATTATTCTACTCTTGATATATCTTGTCAAAATGTGCTGCAGTGCCAGAGCTCGGATTTGAACTTAGGCATTACAACTTGAGAATCTGTGCTACTAATTAGTAAGTGTGTGGGGTGATGGAAAAACAAAACAAAATGTGAGGTAAGAGTTCTAGTTTTACTGTGATTGTTTTTTTTTTTTTTTCTCCAGTCTTTCTAAGATTCAATTCATGTAGATTGTTTTAAGAGATATTGGCATTAATCTTAGTTTTCTTTTAATTTTCTCTCTCTTTCAGAGATTTATTTCATTGTTTAGAGTCACCTTCTTTAGGAAAATTAGCTGAAGTATCTCCCAGGAGAAAATTATTTTATGCTTTGAGTTAGTCTTTATTTCTTTGCATTCTTTTATTTCCCTCCTAGTTTTAAATATTTTCTATGATAATTCATTAAAGGATAATTCATTTAACCTTTTTTCCAGCTCATTTATTTATCTTAACATGAGATTCTACAATATCATTCTCTTTGCACACCAAGCTTTATCTATAGAACATATTTATATAGAAGCCAACTTGGAATAGGTGGTATTTCTCTAAAATCCTAAGGTATAATTATTAAAATACTAATAGTTAACTGATAGATCTGTTCTAACTATTAAATTGTTTTCTTTATCTGAAGAAAGTAAAACAGAATAATTTATGCATATGAGCACAAAACAATAGCTACCATTTATTGAGGGTTTATAGGTACTAGGCTATTAATATATGTTGTCTTCAGTTCCAACAACAACCCTGAAAGCTTGACTTAAAAATCAGAAAAGTTCAATAATTACTCCAAATTCCTAAGCTTAATAAGTGGTAGAGTCAATATTCAAACTTACTAATATACAATATTATCATATACATATGCAGATATTGAATTATAACCTCCTCAGCTGTAGAAACCAGGTTTTATACAGTTGTTTATTTTCCTTCATGCCTGGCATAGTGTATTGGCATCATAACTTTTAAATAACTACGTCAAAAAGCTTGGGAGGTCATAGAGAGAGCAGCGAGCCATATTGTGTGACCCCTGGTTTCCTTTTGATAGTCTAGAATCAATAAATTTTACCTGGTTTGGTAAGGGTTGATGATCTTCAGTCAGCCTGTATCTCCACAATTCGTCTGTAAAACTGGAACAAAAACCCACTTGGGTTATTGTATTTGCCTAATCACAAAATGCCTGCTTGCCTGCTGAATCATCACTGGGTCTCAGTAGCAGGCCCCTTGTGATTACCTTACCTCCCCTAAAGACACACTATTCTTTCAGGGTGAGTGAGAGCCTCCTGGCCTTACTCCTTTTCCTAGTGTTGGTATTATCCAGAACCTCCACCCTGGTTTCCTCATCTGCGGAAGCCTTTGCTATAAGTTCACATGGTGTCTTGTTAGGAGTCTCTGATTAGACATACTAGGTGTACCATATTTATTTACATATTTGCCATCCCTTTTTATTGGATTATGACTATATCTTTTTTTTTTAACAGTTCTTACATTTCAAATGCTTGTTCCTTGCTGTTTTATCTATTGTTTCTCCCAACTCTGTGATCTTCTTACTCATTAGGCCAACTTTCTATCACTTGTCACTGCAGAGAAATACCACCCCCTGCCCTTTAGCAAAAACTTGATCCAAGAAAATGTTAATCCCATGCTTTTTTAGTTGAAACATAACAAACATGTTAAACACACATTTAAAAAGTGGTTGAAATGGAGCAATTGCTTTATTTGGAAAGAAGACTGTGGTTTCATTTTAAAGCAAATGGAATACTTGGTTTTTACTCTGTACCTTTTGGGGTCTTTTTCTTTCACAACACGTATTTGGAAAAATGACCTCTATAGCCTTGAAATATAAGATTATATACCATGGTGTTATGTTTCATATGTGTTTTGAAAGTAAATATTTATTTTAGATTTCATCTTTCCATCATGAAAAAAGTGAAAAAAATCTAAAGTTTGCAACCTTTAGGAAAAATTGCAAAGGTTTTATTTTAAAGAGAATGTGGACTTCCATGGAAGTGTAACATCTCCAAAAATGGATTATAATCAGAAGGCCAGCAAGGCCGAAAAGCATTTTCTGATGCTTAATAGTCATGACTTACAGCTGTATGACTTGGCCTTTTCTCAGCTCCCAAGGGCAGGAAATGATTACAAACCTGCAGACAAGCTATACCTTTCTTAAAACACTCCTGCTCTACAGGCAGATTAATGAGAGCTTTGTGGAAAATTACACTTTTAGAAAAAGACTGAGAAATGTGTGCTAAGGTAGGAGAAGGAATTTTGTTTGGAATATACTGAAGAATAAACATTATTTGTGAGATATCAACAGGTATTGTGAGTATAGATCTCTCACACAGAATTGCTCAGGATTTCCATAATAACTGAGGTGGCTGATTTACATTAAAGTTGGTAATTATGAACCTTTCCTTTATTCTAACACCAATAGTGTCATGTTTCAGACACTGGACATCTAAAACATGAAAGATTGCACTTTCATGGCCTTTACCTGCCTTCAGGGTATTAAAATACCAAGGAAAAGGGTTTCTGGTGCTGTCTGCATCTGTATGGCACTACTCAATTTGAATGAATGGAAAAGGATGTTATTATGATTCAGCTCATTTTGTCTCTGATGCTGATCAGAGATAACGTGAAATTATTCTTAATATGTTCTTGTAGCACCTGTGACAGTTCTTACCTGGGTGCAAATCAGAATCAGCAAATACACTTAAAAATAGATTCCTTGATCTCACCTTAGACCATCAATACAATTTCTTGGTCAGGACTTTGGATCTTCTTTTTTTTGACCTCTGATGAGTTAGCTTTCAGAACTACTATCTAATGATGCCTAGATCAGGGCTTTGCACTCATATGGCATTTACTATGAATGAACTGCTTATAGGGCATATTTGAAAGGGAAGACAAAATGAATGTTTAATTCTATTGCCTGCGATTCTACCATTTCAGCTCTGTTTTCTCATTTCTTGAAATTTACTTGCCTTTAAGATTTTTGTCTTAAACTACAGGAACACTTGATATTAGTAAATAGTAGTAGGAGTAGTAAAAATCTATTTGCAATTCTGTTTATTTCCCGTGTTTGTGTCTTCTCTTGCTGCCCAAATTGGCTTGTTGACCTGCCCTCTGAACACATAGTCATGTTCCAGTTTTCTGACTAGTCAAAATGCAGAGTAGTACTGACCTTGAAACATAATTCAAGGTCAGTCTTAGCCATCTCTGTGTTGCCTGGGGCCTACCAATGAACTACTGTGTCTTGCTAATTACCAGAATGGGAACTGATGACTGAGTTGTTCCTGAAGTTAGATCCCCTCCATAGCCACTTACCTGTCTATATCATAAATCTGGGGAGGTTTTGGTGGCTCAAGCCTGTAATCCCAGCACTTTGGGAGGCCGAGGCGGGTGGATCACGAGGTCAAGAGATCGAGACCATCCTGGTCAACATGGTGAAACCCCGTCTCTACTAAAACTACAAAAAATTAGCTGGGCATGGTGGCGCGTGCCTGTAATCCCAGCTACTCAGGAGGCTGAGGCAGGAGAATTGCCTGAACCCAGGAGGCGGAGGTTGCGGTGAGCCAAGATCGCGCCATTGCACTCCAGCCTGGGTAACAAGAGCGAAACTCCGTCTCAAAAAAAAAAAAAAAAAAAAAGTTTAACTTTGGGCTCCACCTTCTTTCTAGTTTAATATGCTGGGAAAGGGACTTAGGAATTTATATGTGCTCTTCAAACCAGCTTTATTGAAATTCACCAATCTTACATGTTTATTTGATGAATTTTGATAACTCTATACAGTGACATAAGCACCAAAACTATCATGCTTTGCCATAAGGAACAAGTAAATTATGATATGGGACACTTGCACAATGTTTCTTAGTGCCCCTTAGTCCCCTTTTGTAGTCTCTTCTTGCAACCACTGGAATTATGCTGGCTTTTTCTAGAATTTCATATAGAAGGAATCATACAGAATGTAGTCTCTTGTGTCTGATTGGCAAAATACTTTTGAGATTCCCTCATGCTGTTGGGCATATTACTAATTCCCTCTTTATTGTTGAGTAGTATTCCATGACATAGATATATCTCAACTTGCTTATCCATTAACCTATTGATAGACATTTGGATTGTTTCTAATTTGTAATTATTTTGACTAATACTGCAGTGAACATTCTTGTACAAGTCTTTGTGTGGACATGTATTTTCAATTCTCTTTAGGAACTATCTACAGGTGAGATTATGGGTCATAAGTATATGTTTAACCTTCTATGTTACTGTTTAAGAAATTGACTATTTTCCAAAGTGGCTGTACAATTTTGCAGTTCCACCAGCAATGTATGAGAGTTCTAATTCCTCCACATTTCACCAAAATAGTATTGTCAGTCTTTTTACTTTTAGCTATTCCAGTGGGTGTATCGTGGCATCTCTTTGTGGTTTTAATTTGCATTTTCCTAATGACTAATGATGTTGAATACTTTAATGTACTTATCTGACATTTTAATATCTTTTTTTGGTGAAATATCTTACACATCCATGTCCACTTGGATTTCAGGTTATTTATCTTGTCATTATGGAGTTGTAAAAGTTATTTATAACTTCTGGACACAGTGATTTGCCATATATGTGTATAATAAACATTTCCTCTCAATATGTATCTGACATTTTAATTCTGTTGAATGTCTTTGGAAGATGAAATGTTTTGAATTTTAACAGTGCAATTATCAGTTTCTTCTTTTATGGTTTATGATCTTTGTGGTCTATCAAAAATATTTTACCACCTCCAAGGTCACAAACATTTTTCTAAAAGTTTTATAACTTTTGCCCTCCTATTAGATATATGGCTCATTTGGACTTAATTTTTGTGTATGTTGTGACATGGGGTGAATGTTCTTTTTTATAAGAATATCCAGTCATTTGAGAACCTTTCACTGAAGGAAAGATTATTTCTTCATTAAATTAACTTGTTATTTCGTTGAAAACAATGTAATATATGTGTTTGGGTATTCTTATTTTAGATTAAATTTTTAGCATTCCATTTTATCTCTAGTTTTGACTTACTAGCTATAACAATTATGAATAGTCAATCTAGGGTTTCAAATATACTTCTTTATGTTGGTATTGTCTGCCTCCCAAGAATATTATACATCACATATAAGAAGTTTACAGTGGTATATTTCTATTTCTCCCTCCTGACCTTTGATACTATTGTTATCATATATTTTAATTCTATATCTATTATTAAACGCAAAATACATTGTTATTTTTACTTAAGTGGTGAATTATCTTGCAAGAAATAAAAAATGAGAACAATTAGCTTCTATATTTACCAATATAATAACTATTTATGACCTTCTTTATTCCTCTGTATTGATCCATATTTTCTTCTGGATTATTTTCTTTCTGCTTAAAGAATATCCTTTAATATCACTGATGTACTGAGACAGATTTTCTTCTACATTTTTTGCCTGCAAATGTTTTAATTTTGTCTTAGTTTAAAAAAATTCCTGATATAGAATTCTACATTGATAGTTGACTTTTGCTCTCAATTCTCTAGAGCTATTACTTAATTATAATTTGACTTGCATAATTTCTGGCGAGAAATCTGCTGTATTTCTTCTTACCTTTGTTTCTCTAATATGTATTATTGCTGAATGCTCTTAAGCATGTTTCCTTATCACTAGTATTGAGTCATTTTATTATGAAAAGACTTGATGCAGTTTTTTTTTCCCGTTTATTTTTTGCATTTTAGGTTTTGGGGTACATGTGAAGAACATGCAAGATTGTTGCATAGGTACACACGTGGCAGTGTGATTTGCTGCCTTCCTTCCCATCACCTACATCTGGCATCTCTCCCCTTGCTATCTCTCCCCAGCTCCCCACCCCCCACCATCCCTCCCCTATTTCCCCCCAACTGACCCCAGTGTGTAGTGCTCCCCTCCCTGTGTCCATGTGTTCTCATTGTTCAACACCCGCCTATGAGTGAGAACATGCGGTGTTTGATCTTCTGCTCTTGTGTCAGTTTGCTGAGAATGATGGTTTCCAGGTTCATCCATGTCCCTACAAAGGATACAAACTCATCATTTTTGATGGCTGCATAATATTCCATGGTGTATTTGTGCCACATTTTGCCTGTCCAGTCTATCATCGATGGGCATTTTGGTTGGTTCCACGTCTTTGCTATTGTAAACAGTGCTGCAATGAACATTCGTGTGCACATGTCCTTATAGTAGAACGACTTATAATCCTTTGGATATATACCCAGTAATGGGATTGCTGGGTCAAATGGAGATGCAGTTTTTTAAATATTTGTGGGAATTGGGGCTTATTGAAAGTTTTTGATAAGTGTGATCAAAGTTAGAAAAATGGCCATTATTTCTTCAAGTATTATTTCTGTCTTTGCTCTTATATTCTTTGTAGCTGAGATTCCATTTATATGTGTTTGATAATTTTATACAGAGAATTTACCTATTTATTTTCCACTTTTTTCTCTTTTTCATTTTCAGCAGTTTCTATTGCTATGACTGAGTACATTGATCTTTTCTTTTGCAACATCTAATCTGTTAATCTCATCATGTACTTTTAAAATTTCAGATACTATTTTTTTCATCCCTAGAAGTTATACTTGGGTATTTTGTTTACTTTCTGTTTCTTTTCTTGATGTGGTCATTTTTCTGGGATATACAAGAACATATTTAGAGTAGTTGTTTTAATGTCCTGCTGTGTCTTGCCAGGCAGGCTTTCTACTGCAGTTTATGGGGTATGAGCTATTCTCAATATTGTATAAGTTCCAGGATTTGTTTGTTCTATGTTTTCCAGTGAGTCTTTCTCCAGCATTAGATATTTTCTTCTCAGATATATGCATACCAGAACTTGGCTGAAAACTGGAGGGAATCCCTCCATAGACTTATTTTTCAATGCACTTTTCTCATTTACAGTGCTCTGACCCTGTAAGTCTACCTGCTTCAACCTTCCCAAACTCTGATCCCTGTTTTCTTATTCTTTGCTGAATTTCCTCCTCCCTGCTCTGCAGCATAGAGACTACCACCAGACAGGAATATGGGCAGTTTGGTTCATCTCTTCGATTTTAGTTTTCTGCAGAATGATAATCCTATGTTGACATTTATACAGTGTCTGATAACAGTTGGTTTATATATTTTATTTGGTGTTTTAGTTGTTGAAGGCAGGAGGACACCATTTCACATTCCTATTAGCAATGTATGATGTTTCCACATATTAACCAAGGCTTGTTATTGTGCTTCGCAATGTAGCTATTTTAGTGGGCATAAAGTGATACCGCATGTGGTTTTGATTTGCCTTTCTCTAATGTTTATCTGAAAATATCTTTATTTCACCTTTAATTTTGAAATATAGTCTTGCTGGATATAATATTCTTGGCTAATAGCTTTTTTTTCCCCTTCTCTAGCATGTTGAATATGTCATTTAACTGTCTTCTGGCCTCTATTGTTTCTCATAAGGGATTACTTCTGTATCTTATTGGGGTTTTCTTTTTATGTAATCAGTGGGTTTTCAATATTTTTCTCTTTATTCCAAATGTAACCATTTTTACTATGCTGAACCTTAATCTTTTTGTGTTTATCTTACTTGGAGTTCATTCTTGCATATGTAGATAAAAGTTTTTCAGCAAATTCGGATAGTTTTCAACCATTATTTATTTAAATATTTTTACTTCTCCTTTATGTTCTTCCACTTTTTCTGGTACTCTGTTTATATGTAAGTTGATACACTCACTTAAAGATATCTCACATTTCTCTGAGGCTCCATTCATTTTTGTTATTATTCTATTTTGTCTCTTTTCTCTGGGTTTTATAATCCTTTTGATTCACTTAGTATTTCTTCTGCCAGTTCAAACCTACAGTTGAGCCCTTCTAGTGGACTGTTCATTTTATCTTTTCAACTTCAGAATTAATTTTGGTTCTTGTTTTTAAATAACTTCTGCCTTTTAATTGATAGTCCCTATTTGATTAGACACTGTCATTATATCATTTTTCACTTCTTTAAGCATAGTTTCCTTAGTTCTTTGAATATATTTATAATAGATACATTTAAGACTTTATTATAGCTGACATCTGGTCCATCTCACAGGCAGTTTTTGTTGCCTGCTTTTTTTTTCCATGTATGTGAGTCACACTATTTTTTTTTAAATATCTCATGCTTTTTGTTATAAACTGGAAATTTTTGGTAATATATTGTAACAATTTTGGATACTAATTCTATTCTCTGGGGCTTGATTTTGTTGTTTATATATACTTTTTATCTTGGGTAGACTATTTTACTGAAGTCTATGTTTTGCAGTGTGAAATAACTTGGAAATTTTTTTTGAATTTATGCTATGTACTAGGAGCATTTTATATGTGAGAAAACCACGGCTCAAAGAGGTTTGATGACTTATCCAAAGCCACTCACCTAGTCACTACAAGCAAAGATCTTCAAAAAAATGTCTAGCTCAAGAGTACTCTGCTGTGTAATAGGGTACAGTGATGAAGGTTGCAGAAGAGTGTATTCATTTTCTATTTTCTACTATAACAAATTACCAAAAGTTTAATGAGTTAAAAATACAAAATTTTGATATTAAGTTCTGGGCCCTCACGTGCCAAAAGCCACCTGGTGTGGCAACTGCACATTGCTCTGCATCCTACGGTGTGGATCCTCTGCATGTGTCTCTGGGAGATGAACTCACTGAAATGGCTGTGTCCAGTCAAGGACACTTTGAGGGAAAATTTGAGGCACTGGATCTTGCAGAATTTACTCAAAATCAGTCATGGGAGAATAAGCTGTTTGGACAGGAACCTGGACCTTTGGTCAAAAAGTATCCTGTGGCAACCCAGCTGTTAATTGGAAGTGTCACTGGATGGTACATGGGTTTCATATTCCAAAACGTTGGAAAATTGGCTGCAGCAGCTCTGTGGGGGTCATTTTTTTTCTCCTTAAGCTTGCAAGACATACTGGGTACATCAAAGATGACTGGCAACAAGCAGAGGAGGATGTGAGAAAGCCAAAGAACAGCTGAAGATCCATAAGACCAATCAGATACCTACTGAGGTCAAGAGCAAAGCTGAGGAGGTGATGTCATTTGTGAAGAAGAAAGTTCTAATGACTGGGGGATTTTTCAGAGGTCTTGTGCTTGTCATCATAAGGAGGATGACCTCATTTCTCTTGTTCTTGTTTTTTTCCCAGCCAGCAGCCTCTATATTCCATCATAGAGTATAGAATCCTGCCTCCTCTTTTCCCATGCCTTCCTCCCAGCTGTGGCAAATCCAAATGGCTTCTATAAGAACCTGTTAGTATGAGTTAATATGGTCCTTCCTGGAGCTTGATGGTGACAGAAGAGACTAATAGTTGTTAGTTCTTCCAGTGACTATTAAAGTTTGTTTTTCTCAGAAAAAACAAACAAAAAAACTTGGGATGCCACAAGTTTGAAATGAGTGTTCCTGGGCTAAAATTAAGAGATTGGCATGTCTTTTCTACATGCCTTGGATTATAGAAATCTACATTCCTTGGATCACAGCCTTCTTTCTCCATTTTCAGGCCAGTAGCATTGGACTGAGTCTTCCTCACATTGCCTTCTCTCTTCTGATTCCCTCTGCTGCTGTTAATGGCCCTTGTATTTACATTAGGCACACCTGGATAACTCAGGACATTCTCCCTAATTTCAGACCAGGTGAATGGAAGCCTTTGTTTCATCTATCACCTTAATTTATCTTTACCATGTAGCCTAATGTATTCACTAGTTCCAGAGATTTGGGCATAGACATCGTTGGCTGGCTATTGAGTGGAAGGTCAAAGAGAGTTCAGGGGTTAGTTTGTGGAAAAAGCAGGATCTAGGAAATATTTGGTAGAGGAATGCGGGAGCCTTAAGAGACTGGTACATTGAGGGAATAACTTGGTAGAGAGTAAGAATCTTAAAGCTACATGAGGTGAGTGATAGCCAAGAAAGGTCTTATCACAGTGATACTCAAGGTGGGGTTGTGGTGAGGGCACTGTGTTTCCACAAGGTAACATATGAGTCTTAGAGGGTAGGTTAATGGGTTTGAAATTAAAACAGTATTTTTATAGTCCTAGAATTTGTTTTTGTCACATTTAATGTTATTTGCATTTAAAACATTGAAAATTGTATAACACTGTATACTTTTCATGGAAAGAGATAGGCTTTGGAAGAGTAGAGAAACACTAACTGATAAGTTGATCAAGGAGATAAGATCATAATTAAATACATAGGGCTGGAGTTTGAAAAGAATGGTGACACTTCTTCCTCTGACCCAAGACAGTGAGCGAATGACTGGGTAAAAGTTTGGATGCACTTTGGTAATAAACTGATTCAGAAGAAGGTGTCCTGCAGTATGAAAGTTCTTTGACTAGAAAACTCTTGATTCTTGCAATCCTATCATATCCCATCTCTGTTTGTGGATAAACTAATTTTGATGAATAGTAAAATAATTAAGAGCCACTGCTTTAAACATTCTAGACAGTAAAGATAAATAACTTCTCTCATTGATAGATAATTCCAGGGTTTTATCTAAATTCTGTGGAATGGTTGAAAATTGCACAGAATAATTTTTTTTTTCCTGAAGTTCTTACCCAGAGTTGTAGTTCCAGTTATGTCTACGTCAGGTATGTTCACATATTTGGGAGAATACAGATCCTTACTTGTTATCTGCCATCTTATGTCTTAGAGATAAGATATTTCTATACATTTTTAAGACAACATTGAAAGTTGAAAAAAGTCATGTTCTGAAAATTCAGTTTTAGAAATTTTTATACTTTTTTTTCTAGTATTAAATTTTCCCTGCACAGGTATATTCCCTAGGAATTGCCATAGGCATTTTTTTCCAAAACATAGACACAACTTCAGGGATTTGTGAAACACTGCATGATAATGACTGGATATGACCTTATCGGCTTCTAGATTTAGCATTCATTTTTAATAGAGAAATATAAATATTATTTTTTCCTCCTTGCTCATCAAACATAGCACATTATATAGTTATTAAATTTGACTCTAGCCCATGCCTGTGGGGATTGTAAACCTAGATAAGTGCAAAGGAGATGGAATTGCAAAAATTGTGTCAGTAAAGAGGTATACTATGTGTACTTTGCTAGTATGTTTTGCCAAAGTAGAATATTGAAAATTATTAAATAAGTATACTGATTTTGGTCACTATATACTATTGGAAAATTTTACATTGATTGTTATGTAATCAATTAAGCTTATAATTTCCGAAAGATAAACAAAAGCTTATTAGCTATGTTTTGGGTTATTAGATTAGGAATGTTTACATTTGTATCCCCAAGGCTTTGTGCCTTGAATTTTCTTTAAAGAGAGGAAAGTCTTGGCTGAGGCTGACTTTCTGTAAAGAAAGACTTGTGAAATGCAAATGGTTTTCATCCATCCAAAATCTCATTACTTCAAGGCTCCATTTGGGGAAAATCTGCTTCCAAACTCGTTACTCTGCTGTTGCCATGGCTCAGATTCTTGCTGGTTATTTGTTGCAGCTATCAGTTTCTTGCCACGTGGGTCTCTGTGTGGGGCCAGCTCAGGTGAAATCTGGCTTCCCTGAGGTGGATGGGTGGGGGGCAGGTGGAGAAAGAGAGATCAAGAGAGAGAATGGAGGAAGTCATAGTCTTTTTGTAACTAACTGTGAAGTGATATCCTGTTACATTTTTCATATTCTATTCATTAGAAGTAAGTCAGTAGTTCCAGCAATTCAATGGGAGGGGATTGCACAAGGGAATGAACACCAGGAGGCAGGATCATCTCAGAGTCTACGTATTATGCTGGTAGAAACAGATCCACAGTATTTGCATTTGGAAATCACTTTTTCTGATTAAATATGTTTGGCTGTTAGTCATTTTATAGTTTTGCTTTTGAAGCTACTATACTAATGAGGTTAAAGCAGAAATCAGAATACAAATTTTGCAGTGACACCATTGGAAGACCTACGTTTCCTATGCTAGTATTATCACTTGAGTTTTCTGAGATTTGTAATAGATACTTGTTACAACCTCTATTTTCTCTATGTGTCATCTATTGCAAAAGCTTCAGGTAAAGCCTCTTACCAGTTGTCTGGACATGTCTATATAGATGGTGTTTCTTTGCTGGGTTTATTGTATTTCCCATGGGACTTTAAGGAACAGTATATGAAAAACAGGAGCATTTTACTTTATAGAAGTCGGTTTGACTGTCTAGTTTTTCCTTCAAAATGGTAAATAGTAAAAATAAAATAATACAATATACGTACATACAAATGTAAAACCCATCTTATAAATCCAAAATATCCTCTTCTGGGTCATTGGAAGTTTTTCCTTTTAAAATCACAAACACACTGGAGTCTGTTGGGGGGAAATGGGGGAGGGACGGGGGGGTGGGGAGGTGGGGAGAGATAGCATGGGGAGAAATGCCAGATATAGGTCAAGGGGAGGAAGGCAGCAAATCACACTGCTATGTGTGTACCTATGCAACAATCTTGCATGTTCTTCACATGTACCCCAAAACCTAAAATGCAATTAAAAAAAATCACAAACTGGAGTTTTCAAGTCTTCATGCACAATTTGTGTGGTATGGAAACAAAAGATGTATATGCCATAGCTTCGTAGCCAGATGAGAAAGGCCTGCCAACTTCCCTATAGATGATAAGGTGTAGGCTTCATTAGGTTATAAAAATATATCGATTGTATTTCACAGAGCTTACAATAATACTTGGGTTGTCTAAACCTATATGTTAGAATAGGCATTGTGGTTTTGGGGAAACCTCTAACCCTCTTTCCTCACTTTAAAAGAGAGATAAAAATTCACTAAATATAGTACCTATCTCCTAAATTATTCTGAAGATTATATAATAAAATATAAGCATGATAAGAGCACGGTTTTGTTTAGCTAGCTTTTGAATCCCTAGCACTCTTTCCTCAGTGCTTTAGGCTTCATAGATACTTAATTCATACTTAATGTCAAATAATGTGTCCAGTTCAGTACCTGATACACAATGAATTCTCAATAAATGCTGACAGTTGTGATTATTCAACAGTAAAATAGATTTCTCTAGGTGTCAGCAAGGATCTTTTTACTGCCAATAGTCAAGCAGAAGTTTTGAAACACCTACTAGGAAATAGAAGGGATTAATAAATTAGGAAATTTATTGATGTGCTCAATTTTAAGTTATGATGTATTGCAACTGCTGTTTTAAAATTGATGGGTCAACAGTCTTGCCTCTTTTTGAGGATTAATATGAATAGCTGTAATGTGAATGTCTCCCCATGGGCTTCTCTGGTCAATTGAGGCGAGAAAATTAGTAATAAAGATTCAGAGGTCTTAACATACTAAAATTTTGGTTTAATTCACTTGGCTCTATCTCCTGTGAAATCAACAGCTCAAAAAATATTTGAAAGGAAAAAAGAAGTCTGTAAATTTTCCCTCAAGACAAATTAAATATTGTAGATTTTCTAAGCAGCAATGAAGTTGTACTATTCTATACCAAAATAATTAGTTGATTAAATAAGTTCTTAGAACATGATTAAATCTTTTAACTAGGTTATTTCTATAAATAACCAATAAATTACATCAGATAATTACTCATAGAATAGTTTTTAACTAGCATTCATAATACAAATACCTGAATTCTAACTCCAGATTCCCCATTCATTATTAAGAGAACTTGAGTAAGTTACTTAACCTTTCTGTAAAATGATACCAATATTAACATCTACCATATTGAGGCTATTACAACCTTTATGAAGAAAATGGAATTTAAATGTTTAACAGAATTCTCCTTCATGCCATTATACCAATATATGTTAGCTACACATTTTAACCTTATATTACAAAATAGACACAATCTGAGCTTTCTTTTCTTCTTTAAGCATTAAGTATTTGGTTTCAAGTTTGTATGTCATTTTCCTAACAGAGGACCAGGACAGAAAGCAGCAAAGTAAAGTAAGTGAGCCCTCTGTCTGACCTCTAGACCATTGTTTCAATATATGATTTCCTAATCCCAACCTAGGGGAATAACAAGAACTGACATGTATTCCCAGAGTAAGTTCCTCTGAGAACTCACAGCAGGCTAGAGTAGAATAGAATAGAATAGAATAGAATAGAATAGAATAGAATAGAATAGGCTGACTTAAAAATTTTAGATTACCTTCATTCTCCTTTGCTAGACGTGTTCTGAAAATAGTTTGTACAAGTTAAGTTTCACCTCTGTCCTCTAAAATATTATTAAAGGTGTGGTTCTTTTAATTTGGCTCTCTTTTTTATATAGCTTAATATATATTTTTTTATACTATTAATGTTCTTAAATTCCCGGCATTCAGGAATTTTAGCTTTTATTCAGCTTTTATACCACACTAAAAATCTGATATTCACATATTTTCAACTTTTGAAGCTGGATGGCTTATGAGTAATGTTTTGAAAAAATGAATTGCATTCCTTTCACAGTTATCATTATTTAAATGGCATCTCTGGCTGCATTGAATTTTTTCTTTTGCTGTTGCTCTCATTAAATGCGTTTTTGCAATTTGAGTTTGACTATTTCTTGTCTCTGCCTTGAAAAAGGCATTTTAGAATTGTAGCCAAGAAAAATGCCTATGAAAGATAACAATTTCATAGTCATATCAGCACTTTCTCAACATAGGTCTGCAGAGATTGTTTTTTTAACAGGACTGCAGAACTCTTTATTCTGCATATTAATTTAATAAATTTTACTTTTTAGAACAGTTTTACCATTCTTAGAACAGTTTTATGGAAAAATCGCTAAGATAGTACAAGAAAGTTTCCCTATACCCAGCGCTTAATTTCTTCTAGTTTAGTAGCATATTTTATTAGTAGAGAATATTTGTTATAATAATGACTCAATATTGATACCATATCATAACAAAAGTCAATGTTTTATGCAGATCTTAGTTTTTACTTAATGTCCATTATCTGTTTCAGAATATCACATTCTCTTTAGTTGTCATGTCTCCTTAGCCTCCTTTTGGGTGTCACAGTTTCTCACACTTTCCTTGCTTTGAAGACCTCAACAGTTTTGAGAAGTACTGGTCTGGTCGTTTGTAGAATGTCTCTTATCTGGGACTTGCCATATGTTTTTCTCATTAGTAGACTGATGTTATGGATTTGGGGGAGTAAGACCACAGAGGTAAAGTGTCATTTTCATCATATTATATAGATTGAGTATCCCTTACCCAAAATGCTTTGGGATTTTGGATATCTTTTTGATTTGGAAATATTTTTCTAAACACAATGAAATATCCTAGGGGATGGGACCCAAGTCTAAACATGGAAATTAATTTATGCTTTATGTACACCTTATACATGTAGCCTGAAGTTAATTTCATACAATATTTTAAATAATTTTGTGCATGAAACAAAGTTTGTGTACATTGAACTATAAGAAAACCAAGGTGTCACTATCTCATGTCTTCTGTGCTCAACAAGTTTTAGGTTTTGGAGCATTTTGGATTTTGGATTAGGGATGCTCAACTTGTATTAACATGACTTATCACTGCTGATGTTGACATTGGCCATATGCTTTTTGTGTGTTTTTTTTTTTTTTTTTTCTAAGTTTCTCATTTGGAAGCCATTATTTGGGTACCAAATGTCTATTTAGATATATTCATTTTGGGGACTGTCTTCCCCAGACCAACTTTCCCACTGTTTCATTACATACAACACTCACTGGCTGGCACTGCTAATGTGAAGCTGGGTTAGGAACAGCCCTGTGATTTAATTCAAAGCCATTAATCTACCCACAAAAAGGCCTCTAATCTGGGCTGGTAGTATAAGAATGGGGATTGATTTTAATGCATTGGAAGAGAGTCCTGTGAGAAATAGACAGTGGTCAGAACCCAGACATATGGGCTTTTCATCCTGGAAGTAATCCATTTTCAGATAGAAAATAGAGTACCAGACTATAAAACACTGGAGAATCTCAAATATGCAAATCGGGAGATCAGGGTGTATTGAAGAAAATAAAATCAGCACTTTCATGTGCTCATGTGTTCTTAGGACTAACACTGACTAGTGCAATCCAGACATAAAACAGCAAAATTCATTTCAGATCCCACTGCTTAAAATGCCATGCCTCCAATGGACAAAAAAAGTTTGGCAGAGCTTGCAGAGAGATGATCTTATCATCCCAGCTAAGCCTTTGGAGAAGGAATGGGTGAGTATCTGTGTAGGGTCAATTGATTGAACATTTTGTTCATTCATTTATATGAGAGGAAATTAAAGGACAGCCTGCCTGTTGCTTAGATTGTAGCATCAGTAGCATGCCCAGAATTAGAACTCAGAACCCTTATTTTTTGTTGTTGTTCTTTATTCCTTCATCTTTTAAGAGTTTGAAAACCTGTTCTTATCCCAGCTAATTGGGAGGCTGACGCAGGAGGATTGCTTGGGCCCAGGAGTTAGAGACCAGCCTGGGCAACATGGGATATTTTGTCTCCACAAAAAGATGTAAGAAAAACATTAGCTGGAGTATGGTGAAGTACAACTGTGGCCCGGCTGCTAGGGTGGCTGAGGTGGGAAATTCACTGGAGCCCAGGAGGCCAAGACTGCAGTGAGCTGTGATTATGCCATTCCACTCTAGCCTGGCTAACAGAGCAAAACCCCACCACACACACACACACACACACACACACACACACACACACGCGCGCACACACACACACACACAACTCTTCTTAAAAGGTTATCTGTATTTTTCTATCATTTCTTGAATTTAAGTATATTTTATGCAGATATTAACTTTTTAAATATTATAGACCAAATCATATAAGAGATTTGCCGGATTTTGTTGCTGCTTATGTTAGGTACCAGATTTTCCAATTAAGCACAGTTTGTTTTCACTGACAACATAAAGTAAAACTAAGATTTGGTTTATTTCTATTGATTATGCAAGAGGAAAACTTATCTTAACTGATTTTTATATAATGAGGTTATACTGAGAGGATTATCTCTTTCAAAAGCAGAAGAACAGTTTTTTTCATCTTTACACACAAAGCAAGTTAGAGCCTTGGAGGGATAAATGTGAAATATATATTGTGTAGAGTGATAATTGGTGAAATTCCTTCCTACTTATTTTATTTAAGAAAGAACTAAATTTTTCTTTTCTTTCTGTCATATAAGTTTTGCTACCTTGATCATTTTTCTTTTTTCTTTTTTAAATTCAACAGGACTATAACAACCAAATGTCATGAACTTAAATTTTATTAAAATTGGTTCTCTTCATAGGACTTTCATTAGCTTCTCATGATTTATTCTTTCCAGCCCACAGCTTGGTTTTTCCTTTAACAAACTGTTCTTTAGGTTTAAAATGATCTAATAAAATAGTGCTTCTCTAATATGTGACTTTAAGCAAAGTTGACTCTTGAATAAGAACTCACTTTCAGTAAATATTTTTCAAAGAGGACCTCTCTGATTAGTTCTAGGTATAACGGCAGGAGATATAATCTTAGTATAACTAGAAATAACCTCAATGTGATAACACACTTAAAATCCATAGGATTATGAAATGTATAATTATAAAAGAAATTCTGCTGAGGAGCCTTTGTGCCAAAGAAAGGAAGATACTATTTTCACTGCCCATCAACTGAGGATAATTGGCAATAACACACCTCAGGTACATAAATAGATGTGTAGTGCCCATGGATAACATGCATTTCAGCAAGAGATTGCTGTGAATACAGAATGAACTTACAAAGAGGCTAGGAAACTTGAAATATTCACACATAACTTGCCACCTCTTAAAATAAAACAAACCACAACAAAAATCCACAAATTCTCCAAAGAATAATGGTGAGAAATGAAGTGTTTGAGGCACTGAATAATGAAGTCTTTACGATAAATTCAGTTCACTAAATAAAATATGTCTTATGCCACCATCCTAGGATGTGAACATATTCAAGATTAGGAAGAAAACTCAAAATAACTTTCAATTTTCAAGTGAGAAAAGAACATTTCAAAAAGAAGATCTAGAGCCTTAACTCCTTATTGTATCGAATATAAGTTCACTCTGCCACAATTACTGTTGTATTCTGAATATACCTACAGCCCTTGATATATAATAGTCACTTAATATATTTTGTTGAATAACTTCAGAAGGAAAATATTCATAAAGAACCGAAATATGGTATAATGTTTGAAATTTATCTGTTAATTCAAAATATTATTATAATTCAAGCTGTCAATTTCTCCTTCTTTACGATAACTAGCAAGTAGGGTACTTTTGTCTTTTTGTCGTTTGACAGTGTATTAAATACTAAATAGCTGAGTCTAATACCAGGTAAGAAAGAAAGGTGAGTATTTATGGGATCTGAGTGATTGACAATGAAAATCAATTTATAATCATTTTCAATAAGTTATTAATTAAAAGCAGGACAAAAACAATATAGTTAATAGGAGCATACAAAAGGTTATTCTTGGAACACACACCAATGGAATTTTAGGGATATAAAATAAGAGATCATTAAAAAGGAAAAGCAATTGATAAAGGGTAGTAATTTTATTAATAAAAAAAGTTGTGAAAGATTATGTCAAGGATTTCCAGAGCTTACCTAAGAAGTTCTTATCTTACTGAAAGTAAAGGAAATGAATTGGGCATAACATGAAAATTATTGGTCTATTTTGTTAACCTTTTCATCCATATCTCATTTACTTAGAATATAGCTTAAAATTATTTGTAGTGAACTGTAAGCTTTTACAATACAGGATCTGCAAACAGATTTATTTCATTAATACGCAGGAAAGACAAGAAGCTTGATTAGTAGATTGTTCTTTCCTCTAGCAAATTGTTTCTCTTTGAAATACATTGTCTGGAGTTATTTTTAGTAGAATTTCCAAATGACAGGTGGATGAAACTTTTTCTTTTTTGAATTTGTCTTGATTGCAAGAAATTAGCTAATTTCTTCCCTCAGTTCCCCCCAAGTCAGTTACAGCTGTACATGCAGTGTTATCTGAATTGGAAATATACTTCAAAAATCATTCATTTGCATGTCTTTAGGAGAACAGACAAAATTCTAATGACAATAATTACTTGCCCTTTCCTGATGCTCTTTAAACAAAACTCTTTGCAAATTGTACATAAATTTGCCTTAAAATGTTAGATTACCAGCTTGAACCTGGGAGGCGGAGTTTGCAGTGAGCCGAGATTGCGCCACTGCACTCCAGCCTGGGCAACAGAGCAAGACTGTCTCAAAAAAAAAAAAAAAAAAAAAAAAAAGTTAGATTACCCATATATGGTACATTCTCAGAAAGACTTCCTAGGTTGGATAAATGAAGTACTTTCTCTATCATTGCAGATTTAACTATAAGTTATTGCTTTTTTTCTGGGGCAGAATTAGATGCAGTAGTTTACAACATGAAACAAAACATACATCCTGGGGTTAAGTCAGCAAAACATTTCACTCATGTTTTCTTTGAATAGAGACACTAACCAAAGATCAAATATCCTAGACAAATTGGATATTAATATCTTCTCATAAAATTGGTAACAGAAATGCCTGCTTTGTCATATGAATTAGGGTATGAGTTTAGTTACTACATTAGAAATGAAACTAACACATAACAATCTGGAGGCAGGCAGTTAAGGGCTGGTAGAACAGCCCTACCTCATGAGGTCTTCTAGAGATTCAGATTCCTTCACGTTTGTCGTTCCATCATCCTCTCTGGTGTTCTCATCTGCAGGATTCAAGACGGCTTACCACATCGTCTATGGTCTAGTCACTGGAAAGAGAAAGAGACAACTGGAGACCCCCTTTCTTTAAAAGGACATAAAAGTTCTACATATTCATCATTTCTCTTCCCGTTGACAAGAACTTTGTTATAACAATGCCATATTTAGCTCCATGAGAGATTGAAGAGTTAATTCTTTCTTTTGGTTAGCCATGTGCCCAACTAGGAACTCTTATTATGTAAGAATAGGAGAATGCATTTTGAAAGATAACTATCATTTTCTGTTCCACTTCCCAGCTCTTAATTGCGGTGAGTGTCAAATAAAGTAATGGAAGGAGAGGAGGTATGAATATTAACTGATAACACAGTAAAATAAAAACAGTAGTTATTAGTCGTGAAATCAGCTGCTAGGACCTGGGTGGGAGCACAGCTCTGAATTTTAGTTTCTATCTATAAAAAGATGGCCTGAATAGATGATTTCTATGTTCCTTTTCCATGCCTTGTATTATGATCTTAAAGTTCTTTGTGTCTTTCTTAAGTAACTCTGTGATTCTCTTCTAGAACTGTTGTGTCTAGGCTGATTGCTTGGATTTATCTTGTCTGATTCTATTACGTTTCTCTCCAACATCAGTTCCCCCCCATTAGTCTGACTCCTGATGGTGGTGGTTACAATATCTGCCTTGACTTCTATTTCTTGCATATGGCATAAATCCTCATATTTTTATAAATTCTTTGTGCAGTTTCTGTAAAGATAGGAACATAGCTGAAAACAGGAAGATATATCTCAGGAATTACAGCAATAATCAGGCCACTTAGTCTGTAAATCACACTTGGAGTGGGCAATTAACTAGGTCTCCTCCCCACTGAGAACCGTGAAGTATTGTAAAATGTAGGACCTGGAACACTGCTGGATTTAGCCAGGAATTCAATATTAAAATGGGTCACCTCGGACATCTAATAGCACTTGCTAGTTGATAAAAAAGTTTTAACAGTATGATCATAAATCTTGGGTCCAGCCTGGGCACTTGGCTTTTCCCTATCTTGTTTGAAATCAGTTTGAAAAAGACAGAGGGGGAGATAATTATGAACACAGAATCTTTGAATCAGAAGAAAATATAAAGGTCATTTCATATAATTTCCCTCCGGAAGAAGCATTCTCTCTCCAACTTCCCAAACATGTTTATTCTATTTTTGCTTGATTGGTAACTCACCGCCTTCTGAGACAGCCTATTGTTCTATTGTTTACAATACTGAGAAATCCTCTAATTGTGGCTGATCTCTCTTTTCTGTTTTTTAAATTAACTATCTGTGGATTATCTGAATGGGCCTCATGGACTGCTGTGATAATATTCTAAATTTTATTCTCCTTGACTCAGAGTTTTGTAGCTTAGTACTAAAATGCCTGCATGAATTTAGTACCATTAACTAAATTTTTATTGAGTCCTGTGGTAAGCAAAGCACAGATTTCCTATACCTCGGTATCTTGTATTAGTCTGATAGGCTATGCTATGCTGCAATAACAAACAATCTTATAATTCTAGCAATTTAAATCAACAAATATTTATTTCTCATGTTATATATTATCTCAGGTGTGTGAGGCTCTGGTTCATCTCATTCTCATGCAAGAACGTAGCCCGACGAAGCCTTCATGATTAATATCATTGCTCTTTGACATGGAGACAGGAAAGGAATGTGTAATTTAGAATATTTCCCTTAAAAATATTTACCTTGAAGAGACTACATAGCTTCCACTCACATTTCACTGGATGAACTTTATTTTATGAAAAGGAAATGAAATACTATCAAGTGTCTGAAAGGCGGAGAATCCGAAATATTCACTCTCTAGTAAAATATTAGTAACAAACATGTAATATCTGGTCAACAAATGGTCAGCTTATTTTTATTTCCATGTGCACAACACATTAACCTCTTTCAAAAGAAGGTAACCCAAAGTCCCATCCGGTGACAGCATAAATCTTCTAGATCATGACATCTGGATGATATGCCAGGTCTAAATATAACCCTTTTTGATCTGAACACACATGAATTTAAAATGCACATTAATTTCCTTCCACAGTCCAATATACCTGACCAATGTAGAAGAGGATAATTTGAATAAACATTCCACTTTGGAAAAAGAATAATGAGAGAACATGGGGCTAATCTGACCCCAAATAATTATGCTGTGCCATAGATCCAAGATTGTGAAAGCTGCCTACCTTCAGGTTGGGAAATATTCCTAGCATAGGCTCTGATTTGGCTATCTGGGAGTAGCCTCCTTGTCCTTTGCTTTCGTGGCACTCTGAAAGATTCCTTTCTTTCTATTATCCTTCGTAGGCATCTCTGAAAAATTGATGTTGGAAAATATACCTTCTTTCAGGCCTGAGCAGCTTTCCACATCCACTTTCTGCTTACAGATGACTGACAGCTCAAGGATTAATTTAAACCTAGATCAATGGCATTCTCTTTCAATCTAGATTGGTGATTTGTGGTGATTTCGTAGTAAAATGCTCTGAAAACTTTGTGTCTTATCTATTTGATTCCAATCAGCATTTTATGCTAGCAATTCCACCCACAGTTCTTCTTAAAATACATTTCTTAGGACAGCTCTATTCTATAATTTTCTTATCCACATATCTCTAAATATTGTCCATTGTAGATAATTTGAGCCAGTTAGGCTTAGAGGAGAGTAATATCATTAAGCTCATTTTCTGGAAGGCATACCTTTAGTTAGATCTCACTCTGAGATACCTTATCCACTTAGTGCTATAGTCATATATTTTTTCTTTTTTTAATTTGAGACAGAATCTTGCTCTGTCACCTAGGCTGAAGTGCAGTGGTGCGATCCTGGCCCAAAGTATTGGCATTCCAGGCATGAGCCACCGCACCCGGCCTGTAGATATGCTCTTAATATGACCATTGCCTCTTAAGGCTGATTTTACTTTGACTTTGTTGCTCAAAGACTATGACTTTTATATTTTTGCTGTTTGGGTTGGGTAATCAGTTGCCTCTTTGTATTCCTGAATTCAAGGACACAGATTTCTTTTTCATTCTGGATTTAAAACCATTTGTTTTTCTGACCAAATTTCTTATAATACCTTGCCAAATGCAGTCAATATCTACCTACACAACAGCACAGATATTGTTTCTTAACCTCTTTTCTGAGTGTCGTGAGTTTACTGGGTACATGATCTGTTTACCAACTTACTAAAGGTGACAGTTTTACTAGATGTTTTCCTACTGTTTAACCAATAACAGTTTCTTCCCTACCTACTGCTTAATTGCAAAGCTACAGATCATAGTTTTCTATTTTTGTTACAGCTGTCTCCTTTTCTTGTACGAATGTCTGTGTCAGTCAAAATATGCTAAATTATTTTCTGGTAACAAACACAACATTTTAGTGATTTAAACCCACAAAAGTTTATTTACTGTTCACAAGATACGTACATCGGGCTACAGGGGTTATAGTGTACATTGTGCTCACTTAACTATCTACGGAGTCTTCCTATTTGGAGTGCTGCTGGGAGTTATGGCAGATGGAAGGGAACTTTAAAGGTCTCTGCCTAGAAATAACAAATGTCAGTTATATTTACCTTTTACTGGTCAAAGCAAATCACATGACCACAAGCGATTTAAGGGGAAGAGGAATGCAATATTACTATGTATCTAAAAGGTGGAGAACTAGAAATATCGGTTATCATCATTAATGGCTATGCTGCTTCCTTTAATTTTGATAAAAGATTGGCTGATTGTGTTTAAAGTCTAGAAGATCTGAGCTCTGAAATGCTCAGAGTGTTTGCACAGGTAACAACCAAATGTGATTTCATTATTCAAATGTCTGTAGGGCTAGAATATATTAATCAACTAACTATAATAAAATATTTGTATAATATCTGCTAAATTTCAGAAGGAAAAGATGAATCCATTATAAAATAAATGAAGGCTGCATCAAGAATATTTACTTACTAATACAGAGAGAAAGTGTTTTGTTTTCCAAATGAGGACATTTGTAACTCATACCACATCACAAAGTTTTTGATCAACTGGAATTTGCATCTCATTTTCTTGTAATGCCCTTACTTGTATTAGAGGTATGCATTAGCATACATTTGTAAGGATGTCATTTAAGTGTCTTAGAACTTTTAAAATTTGTCCAGAGCAAAAGATCATATTCTTTCAAGTGACCTATGGTACTCATCAATGCACCAAGTAGAGGTGAGGCAAAGAAATATTTCATGGACAACAACATAAATGGATGTTCACTTATTACTGGGTTAATTTCATTGAAATGTGATTTATATTTGCCAAGAACCAAAAAGACAAATATTTACAACTATTAGACACAAAACATATATAATGAACTATTTTGCTTTTTTATAAAACAACACAAACAACAAAAAAGGAAAACAATAAAAAAGAAGCTAAATGAATAGACAAGGTTTTAGAAATAATTTTCTATAATCGGTAAGGACAACCAGGTAAATGCAACATCACATGAGGTCTCGTAGAATAATTGTTTATTTATTATTATTTGTGTTCTTATTATACTGTGAAAAAGCTCTCAATACTGAGTATCCAGTTGGTAAAATAGCAAGCCTTTGTCCTGTGCAGAGAGTGCTTTCTTTGTAAAACTAAGGTTCCTTATGTTTATCTCTGCACATAATTATCACAGCCATTTAAAGTGTTTCAAAAAAGGATTAATTCTTCTCTTACAGCTACTATACATCATAGAATTAACGGAATCTCAAAAACTCCTGTGGTCACTGTACCACTGAGATGACTGAAATAGCCTTTTCTCGGATTTTCTTTCTTCCAGACATCTTTTCTTTCAAATCCTTCCTGTACCCCACTGTTAAATCAGTCTGTCTACAAATCCTCCTCTCTAAAAATCCTGCTTTCTCAATATGAGTTCAAGACACAGACAACTTTGATTTCCTATATTTTTATAGGATACAATCCAGATCTCTTGTAGCAGCACTCAGGATCCTTCACAGACGTTACAACCATTGCTTTTCTCTTCCAAGAGAATAACAGTTCTCTATTGCTTTCTCAATTGCCACAGGCATCCCCATTTCTGGACTGAAATATTGTAGCTTCCCTTGCAATTTGTACTAATATTCAAAATTCAAGAAGACTTTGATGAATATTATCTTATTCTTAGATTTTAATGTCAGAGTTCAATTCTCCCCACAGCCCAATAACTGAAACATCCCCTTTGTACAAAGAGATGGAATTATCAAGTAATGAGATGATTTCATAACCCAAAGATACATTTTAAAATTTCTTCACAAGACCAAGCTTACAGTAAATGCTGACAAACCGTTTGTTAGTTATTGATCATGTTACATTGGCGTAGTTTCCATCTCACAGCAAATTCATAAATTAGCCACAAAATTAGACTACATGTTTTAGTTTCTCATTCTCTAGAACCAGGAACTCTTTTAAATCAAGAACTTTGCTGCCTCACTTCCAAAGAACAGTAATACACATTCCTCTTTTCTCTGGCTTTATGCCCTCACGTTTTTATCAATTTTCTTATTCGTTCATTCAAAATTCAATGGTTGAAAGCATAGTCTATGCTAGGCTACTGTGCTAAAAGCTGGGAATAGAGAAACTATCTCTTCCCATAAAGAGTCCATAATGTGGTAGTGAGACAGAAGCTCAACCAATATGCACAATAATGTTATGAGCTTTTGGACTAAAATTCAAGCAAATATAATAGGAAACATCTGAAAGTCAGCAAAATAATTCCAAAGCTCCTACTCCTTAATTGGTGATTTTTTCCTCCTAAGTGTCATTTTCTCATTGTTTCACTTCATTACAGAAATTTTTTCATGCCTCTTAAGCCTTAAGATCCTTGATCTGGTTCCTATGCACTGGACTATTTTCCTGTTTTCCTCAGTGACCTGGCCTGCTTTTTGCTTTCTGTGGGATTCCCACCAGCTTTTTGAGCCGTGTTCAGCTCTGGGTTAAGCCACTATGACATCCTGCTGCTTTTTCCATCTGTCTATAAATTCTGTAGCAATTCCTATTCTAAGAATAAGCCTAATGCAATGAGTGAGCTGACTTCTTCGACTCTCTTGCCTCTGAAACCTTTTTTCATGTGGTGCTTTCTATGAGCATTCTGGTCTGTCGACCTGAAATACTGACACTTCTACTTGGTGCTGTCAGACTCTCAAGTAAAAGATGTTTTCATATCATTATCATTATGTTTCATATGTTAGAGGTCTTTATATATCTCAAAGTCATTTACATTCTCCTCATTTTATTAATAAAAACCTTAAGTACAAGCAAAGATAGGCATTTGGTTGCAGTGTTGTAGTTAATAGGAGAGTTAGGATTTAAATCCAGGGTTCTGATTTTAAGCTCCATGATTCTACCACATTATCTGCAGAAGCAATGTCGTGGCTCTTTTCACTAAGGTTCTCTATCTGCTGTGAAAAGCTTCTATAGACACTGACCTTCCACTGAGGCAGTATAAATCTTTCTTCTGCTAATAACACATAGAATTTCTGGATATATTTTAATTAATCAAAGTTCTGACCGTTAAATAAGGGCAGGGAAATCACCTGGTGCCAGTGTCAAAGGGAAATTTAAAAACAGAATTGTATGTTAAAGTGTTTTGCTTTGGCAGCTCAAAGATGGGAGGGCAGGAATGTTAGCGTAAGTCTGGTATCAGGCCTTGGGGTTGTTGACTGGAGTTCAGTATCCATTGGGGAACAGAATCTGTGACCTTGGATTCAATTGAAAGAATGGGAATGAATCACCGTGCTAAAGCTGCACCTTTACAAAAAGTGGAGTAAAAGAGGAAGTGGGGAGAATGTTCACATAGCCCGAGAAGTGACAAAGAACTTGACTGTACCAAAATCCTAGGTGGAAAATAAAATTTTGCAGTGAAAAGTTGAAATCCTAGGCCAGAGCCATAAATGAGCATGGAGTCTGAAGTTAGTTTACAAATGTTTTGTTAGACTCCTCAAGCCAAGCTATTAATTTTAAAACATTTTGAACTAGTAAACATCCTGGGAGTTTTAAGAAAGCAAAGATGAAACAATTATGTAATAACCAAACTGGGGTACATGAGATTCTTAAGGGAAAAAAGTTTCACTAAAAATGAGCTCATGAGAAAAAGTAGAAAGGACATGAGGCGATATCGCACCTTGAGAGAGTCAGGCCACATGAACCCAGGAGGAGCAGCTGTCTCAAAACTTGAGATGATAGAGCAACCACAAGGAGGCCAGGTAATATTTAATGCATGTTGAAGTAATTTAAGAAGTAAAAAGAGGAATAGAAGAATAAATAATAAGAAAAGATGACAAAATAGCCTACAGATTTAAAAACGAGCAAAACTTCTGCTAGTGAAGAAGTCACAGAAAGGAAAATTCATGCAATTCTTATAAAGAACAGGGTGCAGCCGAAGAAATTTACAATGAGCTAAAAAGGTACTCAGAATGCAGCACAGAGGGTGAAGAGATGGGAACTAGGAAATAGAGGTTAACAGATATAAAAAATGGAATGAGAATGTCATGATCAACGTGAACTACCTTTAAGTGTGAAAGTGTGAAGAGGTGATGATTTTCTCTGAACATTCAAATGTGTGGAATGACCTTTCGGTTTCAGATTCCAAGATCATGATGCAATCTTTTTTCTGAATAAGCAATATGGAAGTGGTGGGATATTTGAAATGAGAGTTTAAGTGCTGTACTTTTCTGGGCAGGTAATGGGGATGGGGTAGTTTTAAGAAAAGACCCCAGAATGGATTCATAGCTTGAATATTATTTTTATCTTTCATCTTAAGCCTGAAATAATATCTATCTATCTATCTATCTATCTATCTATCATCTATCTATGTATCTATCTATCTAATCTATCTCTGTCTATTATTGTCTATTATTATCTATGTCTCTGTCTATTATCTATCTATTTATCTATCTAGCTCTCTATCCTCTATCTATCTCTATGGAGTGTGTGTGTGTGTGTGTGTGTGCGTGTGTGTGTGCATGTGTGTGTGCGTGTGTGTGTGCCTATCTATTTCAAATCTGACTACTTGACTTGTCTGGCTAGTCAATATGTTTTGGAATTTGATGTTGGAAAATTACCTATTTGATATATCTAGTAAATAATGCCCCTTTTCCTGCCAGTCAGATATGCCTTGCTAATACAGGAGGGCAAAGAGGTCATTTCTCTCCTGATGTAGGCTTTTGAATTATTTTTTCCCTTAATGAGAATGGTCCTTTATATACGAAAAACATCCTCCCACTTTCAGCAAACAAACAAATGAAACATTTTTTTTTTCAGACAGCAGTAGTCATAACAAATGAGTTAATACAGTATTCCAAATCTTCCTGGTGGAAAGTTGGTGGGACTTAGGAAGAGGACAGCCCAGGTAGCTGCTAGTCTGTGCTGCTGCTACAAGCGTCAGCTCCTTAATTCAGCAAATGTTCTTTGAGCACAATGGGCCAGACACTGCCTAGGTGTTAGACATACTGCTGGGAACCAGGCAAAGTCTGAAAGGCTGAAGAAGAGCATCCTGTAAGTTTGGAGCTACATGCCATTCACGTACTCTGTCGGCCCTTGCCAGGCAAAGAAAGACTACACACTTGACTTAAATGAGGGCAGTTGGAGTGGTCATTAGCTTTGTGGTAATGAGGTAGACATCACTAGATACCCTTCAACAAATTATCAGGACGAAGGTCACTCCTACTTACTCCTTCACCGCCGCAAGTAAATTAAGGCACAGCCATGCTTTCTGCCATTCTGTTGAACATTTTCTGAGGGAAGTCTGCCCACTTGCATTCTAGATTCCATTTCTTTCAGTTGCATAGGATCTCATTTTTCTTCTGGTTGTTTCTTACTGGTAGTTGGCTCTTAGCATATAAACTGCTCAGGTGCAAATCTTAAAAATAAAGCAAAGCAAAACAACAGTAACAACAAAATAAACAAAACACATTCCTGCCCATTTGTTCAAAGCTGCCATTTTTGTGGTGGAAGCAGTACATTTGAACTTCTCTACACTGTTAATTCCTCTTTACTCTTCAGTCCGCTGCAATCAGACTCTTGCCCCTCTATGCTTGAACCTGTTCTACTAATGACCTCTTAGTTGCTGTATCCAAGGGACGCTTTACATTCTTGCTGATTTGCTTCTCTGATGAATTTGTACTGCTAAACACTCTCTTTTTCCTGATTTTCTCTGATTCTGTTCTCTTCTCTTGCTATTTCCTCTATTCTATTCCTTCTTGCTTTAGTGTTTTCTTTTCAGTCTGTTTCGATCCTCCATTCTCTTCTGTTGTCTCCTTAAATGCTGACATTTGGCAGAATTCTTTCCTCTGACCTTCATTTATTACTCTATCCACTTTCCATGGGGGATCTCATTCACACTCAAGGCTTCAGCCACCACCCATCGTCACTCTGGAACTCTGCATCCACACACTGATGTACTCACTGAACACCATCAAGTGGGTATCCCACAAACAAAACTTCTCACCTCTTAGAATGAGCTCATCCTCCTCCTTCTCCTCCTCCTCCTCCTCTCCTTCTCCAATTTCTCCTCCTCTTATATATTTTCAGGAATGGCACCCAGAACTGCTGTCCTGTCCCCCAAGCCACACACTTGGAGGAGGTGACACGCGCACACACACACACACACACACACACAGTTAAATCTAAGTCTACTTTGGTCACCATGTTTTATTGTTTTTACCTCTTCAATAGTTTTTTGGCTCTGTCTCCTCTTCTCCGTCCCTATTGCCACCACCTCGATTTAGGCCTTCATCAGTTCTCATTAAGGCTGATTTTAGCCTTTAGGATGAAGTTCAAGCTCTTTGATGTCGTATTCATAGCTCTTTAAATATGGACCCTAGACCACCTCTTCAATACCATCACACAACTGCCTCTTCCTCCACGCACTTGCCATTCTTTCTCTCTCACCTCCGTGTCTTTGCATGCTCTGTTTCTGCTGTTTGGAAAGGTCTCCAAGTCCCCTTTACTTAAGTCAGTTCCCCTTTCAGGAAGCTTCATTGATTCATCTTTTCCACAGCCTCTTCCTTAATCTGGATTAGGCTTCTTGCCATCATTCCCCCATCCCCTTTGGTGTCTCCTACAGCATCTGGTACATTTTCTGTCATGGCATTACCACGGGTGTCATGATGGTCTGTGGACCAGGGTGATCTCTATGGGATTGTGGGTTCCTTGAAGGCAAGGACCAGTTCTAGCTTGTATTTGGCACAGTGTCTGGCACACAGGTGATGAAGCCTGTGCTATTAGTGAGTGAGGTGGCTTACAGGATGGTTTCCTCTGCAGTGGTTCCTCTGTGTTTAACCCTATTACTGATTTTATTTCCAACTGAAGCTGAAGGCTTTCTCAGCTATCTTCTTAAGTATTAAAAGTGGATTTGATTTGCTTCTAAGAATCCCCCCCACCCTAGTGTCAGGGTCACATCACTGTCCCTTTAGGCTCCTCTACATGGGGTCATGTGGGTGACGGAAGATCCGCCAGGGAGTCTTGGCCAGCAAGAGGGTCCCGACCTGAAAGAGGGGGTGCGTGGAAATAAAGAGAGACAGAAAAGCTGGGGTATGGAGGACTGAAAAGGCAATGCCTAAACAGCGAATTTATTTTTGTCCAGGGTCTCAATATATACCTTAAGATCAAAGGTGTTTACACAATCAACAATAAGAGGAATGGAAATTTACAAAATATAGGATCATGAAAACAATCTTAAGCATGACATTCAAGGATCATAAAAGTGGGCAGGTGTTATGATTTATCTGTTTTTACCAAAACACACTTTTGAATAACAATACCTAAGAGTCACAAGCTAAGCCATAAAGTCATTATCTAGGGTTCAAGGCGGTCATGCGGATAAAGTTAAACTTCTTGAAAGACAAAGTCGTAAAAGTCATGCAGAGGCCTAGTGGAGACATAATGTCTGACAAAACCACACGACCCTTGCCCAAGTGTCATTGCAGTCAGAAGTAGAAACCTTTGCAACATCAGTCATTTCTCAGTTCCTTCTTTCCCATAGCTCGACTGCCTCCAGCAGGAAACTGTGTTTGGGCTCAAGCTCACCACCTGGTGAGGCCCACACATTAGGGGGCCTTACACGGGAGCGATCCCCACAGGGTCACACTTGATAGTTTTACCTAAATAATTACCTAAAGGGAGAAAATGTTGAATCTCCTCTGTTTTCTATCTTGTTTCTTTAATTGGTCTTTTTGTTCTGTGTGATCTCTTTTGCTTTTGCTTTTTCCTATTTCTCTTCTTTTTTCAGATATTTTCTTTATTCCTCAATGCATCTTTGGTTGGATCATTTCTCTTTCCTTTCTCTCGTGCTAACACTAAAAGCAATCTATCACCTTTTGTTCTTTCCTGTCAGTCAATCTCCGGTCCATGACAGATTAATGTTGACAAGCTTTTGTGCTGAATATAAATGGTTTCTCTCTGTGTTTAAAAGGGAACACACAGCACACAAACAAGCTGGAGAAAGGACTATTTATCACATAAGAAGTTGGAAAAATTAGGATAAACATATTGATCTATTGCAATCTTTTGTTTGTGCTAAGACCAAGTAAGTAATTATTCTGACTACTTAATAACCTCTTCACACTTTGAGATTGCTTAACTTTCAGCGTAAACAAATTTTATTGTGGTCTAAGACAATTTCCAAATGCTAGCATTCACTTATTGAAAAGGGGAAAGCCTGTGGAATAATAACGTTCTGCCATCCTCCTTTTAATGAGAATGGTTATGGTAACATTTTGAAATAAATACATCAGAACAACTACATGATGGTACATTGAAATAGGAGAAATTGGGTTATTATTTGGGTTTTTTAATTAGCATAACCAAATTGTAGAATAATAATGGGACACACATGGAGGAAAATGTTATCCTGGTTAAGGAAGTTGGACACTAAAATCTACAGAGCTGGGTTAGAATACTAGCTCTGTAATCTATTAGGCACTTGGCCTTGGACAAAACCTCAGGTTCCTCAAATGTCAATTTGGCTAAGGATTAAAAGGAACAATGTATTATATAGCATAGTTCCTGGCATAAAATACTCAATATATGTAAGTACATAATTAAAATAATAATTGTCATTAGCTTATCTCTCTCATCCTCCTGTTCCTTTTGTTATTGTCATCCAACTTAAATGCCTGCTCTCAAAATTCTCACTATTCTTACTCTTTCTAAACCAGTAACCAGTACTTTTAAACTGTGTTGTGACCCAATAGTGGGCTGTGAAATCAATTTACTGATCTATATTTTAAAATGTAATACAATAGAAAATATTAGAGTGAGTTGCTTGTACTAACAATAAGAAAGTTTGTGAAATTTTTTAGTTATGCATATGATCTGACTGATATTTTAAACAGGCTCTTCTGCCTGCTATATGGACTGTGGACTCTAAGTGGGCACAGCTGGAAGAAGGAGCTTTTGCTGTCATTCATATGAGTCATAGTGAGGAAGATGACTGGCATGGATGGAATAGCTGCTGGTGAAAAGTGGCCAGATTACGGATAGAGTTCATCGTAGAGGCAACAGGTTTTGTTAACTACTGGATATAATGTAAGAGTTTTTTGTTGGACAAAAAAACTGGAAGAATGGATTTGCCATTTTCTGAGATGGGGAAGCCCATAAGAGGGGTAGGTTTGTGGACTAGCACAGAGAAAGATAAAGTTTGAGTATATTAAATTTAAGATGCCTATTATTATGGACATGAAGATGTTAAGTAGGTGGTTAGATATACAAGTCAAAATTCAAAGGCCAATTCTGGGCTGAAGATACACATTTGGGAGTCATTAGGATATATATTGGACTATTTGAAGTCGTGTGTTTGGATGAGATCATCAAGGGTGTGAGTGAAGTTTGGAGAAGGGATGAGATCCAAGAACTGAACTTTGGTGTACCATGACATCTAGAACAAGAGAAAATAACTGCAAGCAAGTAAAGAGACTGAGACACTGCTGCTGATGAGAGGGAGATTAACATCTAGGAGAGAGCCAAGTGAAAAAAGTGCAACAGGAGTGAGTGGTCACCTGTGTCAAGGGCTGTCAGTGGCTCACCAGGTGGAGATGATGTATTTAGCCACTGATGACAATTGATCATGCATACAAGCACCATTTTGGTAAGGTGGAAGCAAAAGTATAAGATACCTATTTTATGTGTGTCAGGTTTTATAATATGTAATTGTTATAATGTAATACATTTTTTGCTCTTACCATTTTATTTTAACATCATGTTTTTAAAAAGCATTCTAGGTCATATGTCTAGTTTGCTGCTTTTACTGGTGCATTCTACTGTGTTTTTAACTCCATTTCTCCAATGAGGGAGACCTATGCAGTTTCTAAGTCACTGCCATAATGAACTTTCCTGTCCCCTTTTAGTCCTGTGCCAGTATTTCTCTGGGATACATACCTAGGACTGTAATTATTGGGTCCTAGGGCATACACATTCTTGATTTTTATGAAATGCTGCCAGATTGATTTTTTTTAGTAGCTGAACTTGTTTATATTCTCTTCAACAGCATATTGAAGTTCAGTATCTTCATAATATTTTTTTAACACTTGGATCTAGCCTCTTTTCCTTGACTTCTTTTTGATCATTCTAATGGGAATTCTGTGGTTTCTCAGTGTTTTAATTTGCATATCTCCGATTACTAATAGTTTAACAACATTTTCATATTGATATTGGCAATTTGGGCTTCTTCTTTTACGCACTTGCCTACTCGTATCTTCTTTGTCCAGTCTCATGCTCTCTCCACTGAACCAAATTTTTCCTTTTTAGAGTCTTCATTATCCGCTAATGACATCTTTGTTGTTTTCTTGCCAGTTGCCATGACACAAGCTGCCTCTCTTTATGATTCCAGAGCCTGTGTTAAGTTCTCTTCAGTTACCTTAAGCCTTCAAACCAATGTTTTAATATCCAGCTAACACCGTAATCTTATATTTCCTTAACTTTGTAGGTTTTATTGGCCAAGTCTCTAATTGAGCCAATAGCCAATATCAGGGGGCAACTTTTGCAACTTTTCATTTTTAATCTTTCAAAATAAGAGTTTCTGCCGCCACACCCAGCTAATTTTTGTATTTTTAGTAGAGATGACAAAGTTTCACTGTGTTGGCCAGGCTGGTCTTGAACTCCTGACCTTGTAATCCACCCCCTTTGGCCTCCCAAAGTGCTGGGATTACAAGCGTGAGCTACCATGCCTGGCCTAAGAGTTTCTTTTTTTTACTACAAATATTTTGCCATCCAGCTCTCCCACTACTTGACTCCCTGTTGAGCTTCCCAACTCATAAATCAACACTTCCCAATCCCCATTTGACACCCAGTTGCAGACACAATTGTTTCCAGAAAGAATGTAAGGAACCTGCGCCAAATGTTTTCCTCTCCAAGAAGCCATACATACCTACACTGAACTCACATGGCACTAAGTAGATATCGTCCCACAGGTCACTCTTTGCTTCAGTTTAATTGTCCTATGAGGTTATCAATTGTTGGAGGGCAGGCACATTAGCATAAATCAATATAACATGGGTGGAAAGACCTGGGATCTCAGGCCTGGTAGTCTTGGCTCAAATTCTGACTTTGCCACTTAATAGCTTAGTTTCAGAGATGTTACCTAACCTCTCTGTGACTTGGCTTATTACATCATCGCTGTAAAGAATTAAATGAGTTACTACATGTAAAGTACTTAAAAGAATGTCCAGAAGATTGTAATTGCTCCATACATGTTGCCCATTACTGTAAATGTTGATATGCACTCTAATTCCATTCCAGTGACATGTTGGACATGTTAATAATATATATTTTTAAAATGATTTGAATATGAAAGCAGTATATTACAGACAGTGGGTGAGATGAAAAATGGAGGTAAAAATAGGACCAGGAAGCTGAGAAAGCTTAAGAAATATAAGATTAGGCCAGGCGTGGTGGCTCACACCTGTAATCCTAGCACTTTGGGAGGCCAAGGCAGGCAGATCCTGAGGTCAAGAGATCAAGACCACCCTGGCCAACAAGGTGAAACCCAATCTCTACTAAATTACAAAAACAGCTGGGCATGGTGGCACGTGCCAGTAATCTCAGCTACTCAGGAGGCTGAGGCAGGAGAATTGCTTGAACCCAGGAGGCGGAGGTTGCAGTGAGCCACAATCACTCCACTGCACTCCAGCCTGGTGCCTGGTGACACAGCTAGACTCTGTCTCAAAAAAAAAAAAAGGAAAAAGAAATATAAGATTAAAGTGTTAGTTGAATTTTAAATCATTTATTTGAAGGCTCAAGAAAAAAGCACGAAGATGTAAATGCATACACCTTCTATTATCCCTTTTCTACTTTAGCTGTGGCCCATAAAAATGAGAACTTCACAGATAATAAGAGAAAGTTTTTTATCCATCTCTTTACTTCCTCAGGCCTGCCGTCCAGGAGGAAGGCTCTACTGATGGGTGAAATTAAGAGGATTACTAAGTATGCCTGCTTGAGTGCTGTTTTTGCTCTTTCTTTTCACCCAGCTTTCTTCTATTCTCCTCCAACAGTAAGTGCACAGGGGCAGGCCCTGACCTTGTGCGGGGAGGTACGCATGCCGGGGTCATAGGAAAGCCTGTGTTTGCGCCAGATGCAAACTAAATTCTCTAATACAAATTTACTAGCAGTGAGGCTGATGTTTTGATTCTTCTCTGACTTCTGTGTTTTATCACTTAGTTTGTCCCTTGAGAAGTCCCAATAAAGGGAAGATGCCTAGCAAGATAAAGAAAGGAGACAGAGAGAGGAAATAAACATGGAGCGACAAATATAAAGGGAACTCGGCAGTGGTAAATGAAAGATGGAGACTTCTTTATCTGTTTCTTAGAGTAGAACATTCATAGAACTGCAGCGCTGGTGACTGATGAGGAAAAGAATAGATTCAACAACAGGAGATACTGAGAGAGAAATAGCTACAAATAGGGACCACATGCCCTGATTTGGCTGGGACAGTCCAGGTGTATGTCTACAGTCTTAGCATTTTGTTCAGTTTAGCATTTTACCGGACAAGGTATCCCAGTGTGGGCAATTAATTATGTAGTCACCACAGGTGTGGTGGAAAGAATGAAGCTGTTGTTGGTGCATGATCATGGAGAAAACCATAGATATGCAGTTTCATGAGGAATGTGATTTTTAAGTGATGGGTAATAATATGCTTTTAGTTGAAATGCCATCAGAAAATTGAGTGTCATAACTCTTCTTTGAGGAAACATTATCATTAACACAAAGATGGTCAAAGAGACTATTTTCATTTGTCTAGTTCAGTGGTTTTCAAAGTGTGGTCCCTTTACGGGTATCCACATTAATGCCATCTGGGAACTTGATAGAAATGAGGATTCTCAGGACCCATCCAAACCTATTGAATCAGAATCTTTGAGATTGGGGCTCATCCATCTACATTTTAATAAACTCTCCAGGTGAATCTGATGCACAGGAATGTTTAGGAGCCAGTGGTCTCACTTATATGTGATAATTGTGAAGGCAGAAATATGATAGTGCCATAATCTGTTGATCAATCATTATCTGTTAAGAATCTATACAAAGCCCTGTGTTGGGTGCTTTATTCTATGAAAGGTAGAAAACAACACAAATATAGTAAAAGAAGCATTCTCTACCCTTGAGAAGGTCACAACTGGGTTGGGGAAATTGCACCTACACCCATAAAAAGTTGTCTAATAATAGAAAACCATAAATAATTAGGCAAGCACAAATGTCTATTGGAGTTCAGGAGAGAATTCCCAATGGGAGAGCATTGACAGGAGATACTCTGTGGAGGACACACAACTCAGAAATGAGAACAGATGGGAAATGGTAGGAACCAGGAGAGTCTAACTGGGGAAATAAGATCAATTTTCAGCAAAGAATGGGTAGCAACTGAAGAGAGCAGTGTTAATGCCAGTAGGGCACTGCATTGGTCTTATTGAAAAAAAGTTCCAAGGTGAAATTGAGATTAGACAAAATTAAACAAGTTTCTTTTACTGCATATACTTCTCAGAGTATTTAAAATGCTAAAGGGCAGTGTGGTGCTCCAAGAAGGATTGTGGTATTTGCCAGTAGACTTTTAGTCCTCGGAGCAGCAGATGCCAAAGTGGGATTAGATCCCTGAAAACTCCTCTGAAGTGGAAAGTTCTTGAATCATCACAGCTCATGGGGTTTAACAAGGCATCCAGCATGCTAGCCACCTCTTGCTTATCCCATTCAACTGAATTATGCCATTGATGAAATAGATCAAAGTGATGTTCTGTGGGATGTCCAGACAATTCAGATCCTTTTATACCTTATTGTAAGAGATGATAGGACAAATAGTTTAGCCTGGAGGCACAACTATAAATGAATAGTATTGTTCATCTTCTGTGAGTGGCAACTGTTTGTGATTTTCTTTTCTATTTGTAATAAAAAAAGTACATTTGCCAAAAGAGTGTCAACATAGGACTTTCACGGAGATATGTGTAATAGTCAAACTCATAGAAGCAGAGAATACAGTAATGGGGCAATGCCATTTAATGGGTGTAAATTTCTTATTAGAATAAATGAATACGTTCTAGAGATCTGCTGTAAAATGTAGTGCTTATAGTTAGCAATACAGTATTGTACACTTCAAAATTGTTAAGATGGTAGATATCATGTTAAGTGTTCTTACCACAAAAAAAAGCAAAAAACAAAACAAAGGGATAAAGGACACTTGGGGAGGTGTTGCATATTTCTCTTACCTTGATTGTGGTGATGGTATCACAGATGTTTGCACATGTTCAAACTCATCAAATTGTGCACACTAAATACATGCAGTTCTTTGTATATCAATTATACCTCAATAGAGCTGTTTAAAAATCAAGAAAGCCTTTCTAATCTGCGTTAGCAATGCCACATTCAGCATAGTAGCTGAGATAAAGGCTATGACTTGGTGGAGTCTGTGGTAGTCTATAGTTATTGTTCAGGTTACATCTGGTTTCTGCAAGAGTGAGTTCAGGGAGTGAAGTCAAGACATGATAGCAACATCCATCCTGCCTCTTTAGGGGTTTAATAATGGCAATCATATCTAACAGTCTCTCACCCCCAGGATAAAAAAATATTTTTAATGTACTGAATTTCAGCTAGCGGTAGGAGAAAGTTTCAGTGGTTGCTACTTGGTCTTTTCCAAGACCAGAGATCTAATATAGTGGTGACTTCAGCTGCCAAGTATGTCAGTAACAATTACACAGTCAGGGACTGAAGAAATCACCATTGGGTAGGTCCACAGACCTAGTGTGCCCACCCTAAACTGGACCTGAGATGAGACTTTATTTTTCACTTGGCCATCACAAGCCCCTACTTAAACAGAGAGGCTATAATAATGCTCTGGGTTTCTGAGTATCAACTTCAATTCAGACCTTATGTTCAATTATCCTTGAGATGTATGGGCATGCCCTGTCCCCAGTGTACCATTATTTGAATATATGGCAGAAGGACCAGGGAAATGCCAAGTCCTTCCTCCCAGGGACCCAGCCAACTCTTCAGTTAGATGTTTCCAGATCTGAAAACTGGCTCGGGTCTGTGAGCTGAGCAAAGGATGGTGACTGTCTATTGAGGTAATTCCCTTCAGCCATCCAGTCCTCCATTCTTACTTTTTGTGTTTGCTATAGTAATTTTAGCTTCCTGGCTTCTGGAGAAAAAGCCCCTCCCATGGCTTCTATTATATGGGGCCCTATTATCCTCATGGATATTAACAAGCCCATCTTTGTGACTCCTCTCCTAGACCAGGTCAGCAGAGGAGAGTCACCATGGAACAATTCTGTGATGCCAGTTTCCCTCTCACTAGTGTATTCCTGACAGTGGCTGGTGTGTCCATGAGGCTTCCCACTGAGCTCAATTCTCTGAGGGATTGTCTAACTCACATAGCATATCCATCATAGCATTCCCACTTTGCTCAGCCTCTTTATTCCTTTCTCTATCATTTGCCAAGGCAACTCAACCACATTCAACATTGGTCATTGCTTTCTGTAGGCCTCTAAGAGCTACATGAAACTCAGTATCCCCTGTCCCTGGTGTACTTGCTGGGATAGTAAATTCTGTGTACCCAAGTCAATGAAATCTTGCTTATCCAGCCTTAAATTATTATCCTCTCAATTAAGTTACCTCAAAATTCAATTACCCAGAGGTAATTCCCAGGCTCCTGCCAGTATAGGCTAGCTAATTCTTTCAACTTTTTAGTTTATCATCTCTTTCCTTGTTTATTGGACTCACCATATTCCTAGCAGAGTTATGCTGGGACATTGCCTGTTATCTACCTGCCAGCAGAGGAGGTATGGGGCAGCTCCTGAAGTGGGTATGACTGCATTGTTGGTGGGGAGGTCTCTGCTGTATTTTTAAGCATGAGAGAAATGCTAACTCTTTCCAGGGAAGAGTGTATTACATCAGCAACTTTAGGGGTTCAGGGGGTGTGCAGAGCTCACGTCCTCAAAGACATCCATCCAAATGTCTTTATGTTTCAGGGTTCCAGATTTTCCCATTTGGGACTTGGACTAAACATAGATTTGCCTTGGCTGAGCGTTAAAACATTTCTGGAGCTCTGCAACTCTAACAGTTAAGTCTCCAGCCTGCTGCTCATCTGTTTGTGCTGTTCACTGCAGGAGGTACTAGTCTCTTGGCAAGCTACCAGTAAGGCTCCCTTGCTCTCATCTTTTAGTCTTAAATTGCTTGTCATGGTTTTCAATTTCTCATTATCCTTCTGCAGGGCATCAATCCAACTTAGCAATAACCAGACAATGCCTTATTCTCCAGAGATTCTTCCCATGATCTCTATCAAATGCCTTTGTGCTCACACCAGGCATATTCCCCATACATTTTTCCTAGATCACCATTAATAGTCTTTAGTCATTGGGTCACTGCCTCCTTCCAGGAACTCTGCAGTGGCCATATATCATGCAGGAGCAGGTATATATTCTTTGTCTTCTTGGCAGTAAGTGAGCCAACACCCAAACTCTATTTTCCTATCTGTGTTCTTATATCACTCCTGGACCCCCCCGTGATAGTTCAGCTGCTCCAAGAAGTACATGCCAAGATGGGATAAATTCGCAAAATAATTCTGAGGGGGCGGGTGGGGGATGGCGAAAGTCTAGGAAGGATAAGGGGGAGAGGGGGCATAAGGTGGAGAGAGCCTTCAGGACGCAATGCAAATCTGAAATCTGTAAAGGAGAGAGAAAAAGAAGAACTGAGTAGAAAAAGAATCAGATTGCTAAGCAGTTCAAAGAAACTTTTGATCAGGTCCATGGGGAGTCTTGAGTAAAAATTGTCCACTAGAAGAATCCTGTGTCTTGTATTAGTTCTTTTGCTCTGCTCATTTCTTGGCTGTGAGAAACTCATGGGTAAATGTGAGACTCCCCATGTCTCAGTGCAAACATGGTGGTGAATCTGTGCCCCTACCAGAGATCTGAGTTGTGCATTTCATGGCTCTGAAGGGTCTTGCATTTTCAAACTTCTTTGATCATGGACTTTCCCTGTAAAACATCTTCAAGGGATGTTCGGTGAAACATATTTTTTAAAACTCTGGGCTTTATATTTGTGTTAAAATTTGAGTTGCTGTTATAAATTAACTTAGGAGTATATGTGATACCTCTTTTAATGTCCCTGGTTTTCATTGCTTTTCTTTGGTCAAGGGAATGCTCTCTATTTTCACTGTATTTTAAAACAAATGTCCATATAACAGATTACTGTGTACCAGAATATTTTCAAGGATTCTGTCTGTCAGCTCAGGCTGCTGTAACAACATGTTAAACTTGGTGGGTTAAACAACAGGTATGTTATTCCTCACAGTGGAGTCTGGGAAGTCCAAGATTAAAGTGCTTGCCAATTTGGTGTCTGGTGAGGACTTTCTTCTGGGATTGCAGACGGCCATCTTGCTAAAGCCATAATCTCCAATGTGACGTAGTCATGGAGATGCAGTACACGCTTCCCTAGAAAGAGTTAGCACCTCTCTCATGCTTAAAAATGCAGCAGAGACCTCCCCACTGACAGTACAGTCATATCCACTTCAGGAGCTGCCCCAAACCTCCTCTACTGCCAGTCAGGCAGATAACAGGCAATGTCTCAGCATAACTCTACTAGGAATATGATGAGTCTGATAAGCAAGGAAAGAGATGATAAAGTAAAAAGCTGAAAGAATTAGCTAGGCTGTTTTGCACAGCAGAGACAGATTTCATCTCTCTCATGACTCTTATAGGGCCCCTAATTTCATTCAGGAGGGTTCCACATTTATGACCTAATTACTTCCCAAAGTTCAGACTTCCAGATACCATCACATTGGGGATTATGGCTTTAGTATAAGAATTTTGACACAAACATTCCGTCCATATCAATTTCTCTATATGTTAACTTGTAACAGTACATTTGAGACATGCACTCTTATTATCTCCACTTTACAAATGAAGAGGCTAAGTCTTCAAGAAGTTACATGACTGCCTAAAGAACACATAGTTAGTAAGTGGTTGTGCCACTTGAAAAGTTGAGCTCACATGTCTGGCTCCAGAGTCAGTGCTCTCAACCACCGTGTAATGCTGCCATGTGACATTCCTATGTTATCTATGGCTCTGCAGAAGAGTCTGTGGAAGCTAATGCTGAATGTGACTTAGCAGGTTATTGTTAATGAAGGACCCTGAGTGGCTGGTGCAACGTAACCTGGATGACTCAGATAAGCGGAACTCTGATAGCCAGAGAGTGCATCCCCCAATGAACGTGTGTAGAAATATACCCTCCATAAGAACATATTTGCACCATGGATAAATACATATATAAACCTTCATGCAAATGCTCCATACATATCAATGTATCATGTAGCTATGCCATGCCTTATAATATGTTTAAGTATACATAGTCAGAACATTTTTTAGTATTATAAATGTATTAGTAGCTGGTTAGTATGGGATCTGTCAGGTTTGAAGCCATACAGACCTTACTCTAATTAGCAGTGGGATCTTCAGCAGGTACATTTACATCTTTGACCCTCAGTTGTTTCATCAATAAAAGCAGCTATCATCATACCTGTCTCACAGGGTTGCTCTGAACATCACATGAAAGAAGAGAAGTGACACTGCCTAACACAGCCTCAGTACTCAGGAGAGCAGTGAACATTGTGTTAAACTGAATTAAATATCATTTACAATTCATAATGCAATGGAGGCTTCTAATGATTATTAATAAAATGAGCATGGGTTATGTAACCTGAGCTGGTTCAAAATATGTACCCTGAAGTTTCTACTGTAAAGTCCGGGCTTCTTGTTTTTCCCTAGGCTGAATCATCAGGCGTTCTGAATTATCTTCTTAGCACTCCCACTGGTTAGCTTGGTGATTCTAGAGACGCAACTTTCCACTATTGTTTCTGAGTTGAGATTCTCAGACTCAGCACCATGGAGAAGTGCTAGGTTGGCTGCAAGAAATTCAGCAGAAAAGTTTTACAGGGGGATGGAGGCAGCAAACCACCATGGTATGTATGTGCCTTTGCAACAATCCTGCAAGATCTGCACATGTACCCCAGAACTTAAAGAACAATAAAAAAAACTGTAGTTGAAGACTATACCTCAGTGATTCTGTCTGATAGCATTTTATTCATTAGGCTAATACTAGCTACTATAAGAAATGAATCCCTGAGTTTTAGTGGTTTAATACAGAGAAGTCTATTCCCTAGTCATGTAACAGTCTCTTGAAGGGGTTACTGCTATTTGTGCTGCTATTCCCTCTATGGGGGTTTAATCTTCTTTCATTTTGTTGTTCTGTCCTTCACCAGGACATTGGAATTCTCTGCTTCCAGCTAGCAGACAGAGAAAAGTGAACGCAGAGCAATGCATATCTCTTTCTTTTAGGTTCATTGACTAGAAATTAACCTAATGGTGCACCTAGTCTCCATTAGGTTGTGGGAAATGGGGCTGTGGGAAATGTAGCCTCTGACTCGATAGTCCTATTTCAGGGGCAGCTTTATGCTGAAAGGAGAAGAACTCATTTCTTCTGTGAACCACTGTCTTCCTCTACCATGGCCAGGCTTGTGACTCAGTGAATTTGACGGTCCCTAAGATTATCAGACTGTATGGCTAAAGCACAGTATATATAGAGGAATCTTACTTAACCATTATTTAATGAAGGCTGTAAAGCTTTTTGAAACTTTGAAACCTGAATTTGTATCCTAAATTTGAATTCCACAGCAAAGAGATAACCAGAAAATATTATGAAAAACTTTATCTCTCATGTAAATTCCCACAATTTTAGATGTCAGAGCATTAGTTACTGTCACCCTTTGTTAATTCCCCTATCTTTTGAATGTGCGTGTAGCGAAAATCTTTCCAACTAAAAAGAAGTATTTTTTTCAATCACTATTTATGTCAACATTTTATAAGAATAAATTCCCTTGTTCTTCAACGCATGTAGATTGTGTTATTTTTGAATATAATGTTCTTATTGAGTGTTAATTGCATGCACCTACAGCTTTCAAAGAAGTGATAACTAGATATTGTCAAACTGATAACAGCCAGTCTTCTCTCTAGCTTTATGCATGTGTTAATTTATAAGGTGAATTAGCGGAAACTTCACAAGCCCTTTATTTTTGTTCTGCTTGGTGATGCCAGTGATGAAAGAAAAAGTGCAGATAAATTGCTTCTGTTTAAAGTTTTGTAATTCGACAATATGCAGGAGTGCTCTAGCACAGAGGTTTCTATTGCTGAAAGCATTTACCAACTTACCCTAATTTCCTGAGCTTTTAGGGTTAGCAAAGTAAGTACATACAAATACAGAAAAATCTATTTCTATTTTCCTGTAATGTTCTCAATTTACACCCTATAACTTGGAAAAGACCCATGTAACTGTGTTTAAAGTTATTTGCAGAGCACAGTCTATTGTTAACATTGCTGTGTAACTTCATAGGGTCCAGTGAAATGGGTGCCAAAGGTGCAGCCCAGGTATCACATTTAAAGATAGGCCTGATACTAGAATATGCCATGTCCTGGAACCAACCCAAATGCCCTTCAAAGATAGATGGGACAAGGAAAACGTGGCACATATACACCATGGAATACTATGCAGCCATAAAAAAAGATGAGTTCGTGTCCTTTGTAGGGACATGGATGAATCTGGAAACCATAATTCTCAGCAAACTGACACAAGAACGAAAATCAAGCAATACATGTTCTCACTCTTAGGTGGGTGTTGAACAATGAGGACACATGGACACAGGGAGGGGAGCATCACACACTGGGGTCTGTTGGTGGGGAAGCAAGGGAGGGACAGCAGGAGAGGGGGAGGTTGGGGAGGGATAACATGGGGAGAAATGCCAGATGTAGGTGATGGGGGGATGGAGGTAGCAAACCATATTGCCATGTGTGTACCTATGCAACAATCCTGCATATTCTGCACATGTACCCCAGAACCTAAAGTACAATTTTTTAAAAAAAAGACTGTGCCATGTCCCTGTTCAGAACTTCATTTTTAAAATATATTTCTTGAATTTTTGGGATAATTCAGAAGTAATTCAGATTTAATTCAAATGTTTCTTATAAGGTTTGCTAAATAAAATACTGCAGAAAAGGTAGGAAGAGAATATTGAACTTTAAAGCAATTTAGAAACCTTAGTTGTGTGCTTTTGGGCTGCTCTGATTCAGGAGCAAACACAGCAGGGGCGCTTTTGTGCCTGCAGGGTTCTGAAACAGGTCTAAGGGAACAGAGCCAAGGCGCAAGGCAGGGCCTTGTTTTCAGCCACTCTATGGCTGCCCTTGAAATCCATGTAATGCTTTAAGATATATCCTCATATTCTATGAGGACAGGGACTTGGTTTTCATAGGGTTCTTGCATTTGAATAGAGTTGGCCACTTTACACAGTGTTATGTAATATTTTGTTAATGAATGAATATATAAAAATGCATGCATTAAAAATGCCCAGTGACTTCATTTATATTCTGCATTTAATCTATTTCTAATTAGTGAAGTTTTAAGTAATGTGAAAAGTGGCTTCAGGATACTTTGGGTTTAATCGAGGACATGTTTTAGAGTAAAGAATATCTATAATACTCAAAGATTTTGTTAGAAAATGACAAAGAAGATCATTGAGTTGTGGCCCCTTTTTCTACAAAGCTAATTTCTTTATTGTGAACTACTGTTTAAAATTCTTTCATAGCATACAAAATTTATTTTAAAAGGTAACGTTCATTTTATAAAAAACTTTAAGGTGTTCTGACTTTTTTTTTTCCTCATTCCTTTTTGAGGGTTTATTTAACCCAGCATGTATGTTTCAGGTGAGGGAATATTTAGGAAGCAAATTCTTAATAGCTAGACGATCTGAAAATGAATATTCAAAAGGATAAAGCAACAGAAATAACATGGTGAACATTCCAGGAGACTGGTGAATTATTATGTGGAAGTTTTTGAAACTTTATTTTTTGTTAAGTTAGTCTGAACCTGAATTGTTATCAAACAGTGCAATATATTCTTCTCTTTAAGCAGTTAAGTGAAATCAGATTCAAAAAACCAATAACTACACTTAGAAATGACACATTAAAACTTATTTTTTTCCCTTTTAAGTAAGACTTTGCCCTTTGTCTACTTTCAGTCCTGTTCTGGGGCACACATGTTTTCTGAAGGCAAGCTGAGAGCACTTTGCATTCTAAGCAATCTGAGGTTAAGCCTTACCTTGCCCCTGCCCTGATTAATATTTGGCCATTTACCTGATTCTTCTTTTCCCAAATGCTCCAAGAAAAAACTTGCAGGCATGTGCAGAGTCACAGGCAGGCTCTTCCAGGGAGGCATGAGCAGAGGTCCATTTGCGGGCAGCGTCATCATGTTCCCTCGATCTCTTTTGGTTCTGGGACCTTTAAACACAGGTGGAAGAAGGTTAAAGAAAGGAACAGGCTGATGTATGTCATAGTAGAAAAAGAGAAGTGCGGACATCTGCCAAGCATGGTCAGCATAGTTTTCTATATCCTAGGAGAGTTCATCAGGACTGTCTCTCCAGGGCACGTATCATTTGGAACCTTTTCTGCTTTTGAGTATAAGGCAGAAAGATGTGGTCAGGAGCAACAGACAGAGAAACAGGAAATAATGCCAATGCCATGTGGGGGAAGAGAATGTGTACAGTGTACACTTGATAGGGAAGGCGATTTTATTCCTGTTTTCCCAGATCATTCCCACTTCTAGTTCCTTACTTTCTTGCTAGATTCTCCCATGAAGGGGAGGAGGAGTTGCTATCCCAGGCCTGGGATCTTAAGACTATCAGTTGCCAGGGTTATCATTCCTTAATAATTACAAAGTTATGACTATTTATTTTTATCTTCCTGGTTTTATGCAGCTGAGTGGGCAAGTGGTCTTAGGGTCTCAGGGAGCTTGGTTAAGAAGCACCCTCAATCTTATATTCTCTCTCTCTCTTTCTCTGTCTCTTTCTCCCCCTAAAATCTACTTGATCTTAAAGACTTGGAAGTTTGTTAGTTTCTTCAAATAGTTGTCTTTTTTTTTCTTTTTAACTTTTATTTTGGGTTTGGTGGTACTGTGAAGGTTTGTTATATAGGTAAACATGTGCCATGGAGGTTTGTTGGACAGATTATTTCATCACCCAGGTTTTAAGCCCAGTACCCAATCTTTTGGGTATCTTTGGGTACCCAGTTATCTTTTCTGCTCCTCTCTCTTCTCTCACCCTCCCACCTCGAGTAGACTCCAGTGTCTGCTGTTTCTTTCTTTATGTTCATTAGTTCTTATCATTTAGCTCCCACTAAGTAAGAACATGTGGTTAGTTTTCTGTTCCTGCATTAGTTTGCTAAGGATAATAGACCCCAGATCCATCCATGATCTCATTCTTTTTAATGACTGCATAGTATTCCATGGTGTATATATACCACACTTCATCCAATCTGTCACTGACGGGCATTTAGGTTGATTTCATGTCTTTGCTATTGTACATAGTGCTGCAATGAACATTCACGTGCATGTGTCTTTATGGTGTAATGATTTATATTCCTGTGGATATATACTCAGTAATGGGGGTGCTGGGTCAAATGGTAGTATTGTTTAAGCTCTTTGAGGAATCACCATACTGCTTTCCATAATTAATTTACACTCCCACCAATAGTGTATAAATGTTTGTAATAATCACTCATTGTGGTTTTGATTTGTGTTTCTCTAATTGTCAGTGATACAGAGCTTTTCTTTCATATGCTTGTTGGCCACATGTATGTTTTCTTTTGAGAAATGTCTGTTCATGTCCTTTGCCCACTATTTAATGGGGTTGTTTATTTTTCTCTTGTAAATTTGATTAAGTTCCTTATAGATGCTGGATATTAGACCTTTGTCAGATGCATAGTTTGCAAATATTTTCTTCATCAGAGCTCTATTTTAGGTACCTGCAGAGTTATTGGTTATGTAGTATATCAATTCCTATTTTCCTGCAGAGGCAAGGAGTAGTGGGCAAGGAAAGCTAGAGATACTCCCAGATATCTGACCATAATACTGTCACATACCATCCAAACCCCATCTTTTAAAATAATTAGGCAACTAAAAGTATAGGAAGACAATTTGTTTTGATGAGGGGTGGAAAAAGACATTTGGGGTCAAACAGGCATGTATTTGAATCCTTGCCTAAACTTAGTTACTAGTTATTTATTACATTTTAGGTTGTTGGTCTGAGCCCATTTTCTTATCCCTAAAATGGAGTTTATAATATTTTCCCTGAAGAGTTGTTTCAAAAGTTAAAGATAATCCACAGCCTTTGACATATAACAGACATTAATTTATAGACATTTTTATCTAATCAGCTTCTGAGATGTTTCCCTTCTTTCCCCTCTCCCAAAAGACCTCTTTCTCTCTTTCATACAGGCTACCTGCCATCCTTCCGTGACTTCTCTTTTTGTCTTAAAGGTTGCTCTGATTCACTGTCATCAGACTTCATTTGTATAGACCTAGAGGCAGTTGAGGGTTGAGTAAAGTAGAAGTTCATGAGTCCTGGGGGTTACAGTGATGTAGATGATACAGGCATATTAGATAGGTCACCTCTCTGTCAGGTGACTTCATGATCCTTATTGGTAACCCAAGAAGGCTAATGGCATGACATGCTTTCAAACTGATAATCCTTATATATCTTTTCAACTTTTATTTAGAGTGAACAGGTAAAGTTTCTACTGAAAAAATGTTGTATACTTTTTAATGTATACATTGTAGTTTGTTATATGTAAGGAAGCAGTATAAAATTTTTTAGAATTATCTTTTATTTCACAATATTAAGTCACTCATAAACAAATAACATTGGTTATTCCTACAAAGTGTTAAATTTGTTCCCCTTTCCACTTCTCTATGTGACTAATAAAAATATCATCTAAATAAATACTAAATCTTATTGCTGAACCTTGCCAATCTTTCTTCAATTCTACTCATGTCAGGGCCTTGATCATTTATTGTCATTATGCATTTTGAAGTTGTTAGGAGTTTTACCTTTGAATTTCACACACATATGGATATATACATATATATGTCTAAAATACACACACATAAACAGACACACTCCTTAGAAGAAAGATAAATTACTGGCAGTATTTTGTCAATAATAGTAATTCATTTTGTGTTGCAATTTTGAATAGTCTCCAGCTCTCAGTTTAATTTTTCCCCTTAAATTTTTATACATGCCAGCGATTACAAACAGCACAGTTTATTTCTTAAAAAACCCAAGATGACCTGACTAAATCAATGAAATTTTGAAAATTTGTATAAATAATATTAAAGTGTCATCTATGAGTAAAAATCGTAATGATATATACTAACCTTAATATATTACTTTATAATTTCTTTATAGTTACAAATCAATATCATATTTATTACTCTAATTATTCCTGACAGCAAGCCTATAAATCAGTTACTATTAATATTTTAGATAAGAAATAGAGACCTAAGTCATTTCATTTATCTAAGAGTATGAAGCTAGAGGTTGGCATGAACAGGACTCAAATCTAAATCCTTTAAATCCAAATCCTGTGTTCTTTCTTGTGACCATGTTGCAGGTAACAGATATTTTTATTTTTAGAAAATTGAGCAAATGTTCCAAATCTTACGTTAAGAGTCAGAGAGGCAAGAATAGAAAATTGTCCACCTGGGATGATTTGTCCTAGAGAGTGCAATTAACTTGGTCCCAAAGTGCTTTAAAGATCTGGGACATTTTTGATTAAGTAGGTGAAGGTTGGTAAAATTTGCCAACTTTTTCCATGCTGACTTCATTCACTTCTTTGTACTTTAAATCTGATTTCATAGAACCAAGAAGTAATGAACCATCGAATAAAAGCCTGACAGTCCATGGCTCCAGGCACATGAGGTACCTTTTGTTCTACTATATAGGGTTTCAGAAAAAAATATGTATAGATTTGAGATTCATGGAACATGGTTTGGAGGCAAGTTATATAAAACAGAATGATGGTTAGGGATGGAAGGGTATATTTCATATATGGAAGGGAGATGTCTGAGGCATTATCATTGAGATGTGATATCAATTAATTAGGATTTTATACATTTACATTACAAATCAAATTGGTATCCTTATTTTAGATTCAGTGATTCAATGAACCTTAGTAGATACTTTACTCTAAAAACACTTTTAGATTGTTAGGCAGTGGTGAGCAAGACTGTAAAGAAAGCGGAGGTTGAAATAAGCCTTCCAGGTTTAAGGGTCTTGGTGTTCTTAAAAAATGTAGTGGTACTACAATAAAATTTTTAATAGAAAGGAATCTCAAGGAGTAATGCATTTCCACCTTGCACATGTTATTTTACACGAAGAACAACTATGCTATATTTCCTGGAGGTAATGTTATTTTTGAATGCAGGACTGGGGTCGAAATATAAGAGATTAAATTTTCAGATGCAATAGGGTAGGGGCCTCTTGGCTTTTATACTCTCAGAATTTTTCAGTGACTCAGCAGATTGAATTGCAATGTCAAAATGAAGGAGCTGAGAAGCATGGCCTTGAGGGGAAAAGAAAGAAAACTAAGTCATAGAAGCTTTGCAAATTGTCCAAAATTTTACAGCTTCTAAATCTATGTTCTTGAATTGTATATCCTCAAAGTTCTATGAAATCAGGATAATAATAACCCTAATCCATAATGTTACTGTAGTATTAAGCTAGAAAATAAGTAGTAAGTGCTTAACACAGTGTGAAGCAGACACTCTGCAAGATGCTGTAAAGTTAACAATGAAACTAATTATACTTATTCTATATCCTATGCTTTCTTTACTATATCACAGTGTAGTAACACAAGACAATTTAGTACTGGGACCAGAGGCAGAAAAGCTGCTGCTCCTTTGTTCTTACAATGTCAGGGAGTGCCAGATTATGGGTAGGTGTTGCAGAAACAGGAATTGGAGTTTGAGGTAGGTGGAAGAGGGAGGAAATAGTGAGAACAAGACCCAGGAGCCTTCCCATGGCACTGTTGTGAAAGTTAGCGTCTTTTTAGCATCCTGAGTCCACCTCCTACCCCAATGGTAGGAAAAGTATTTGAGAAAGGGCTCATTCATTTACCAATTCTGTATTCTGAATTGATAGTTCTCCGAAATAAAGGAGACCAATTTCACTGCAGTCCCGCAAATGCAGGGGTTGCTTGCATGGCATTGAGAATTGTGCTTCTTGCTCCAGTGGCACATAGACAGGCTTGTGTATGCTAAAGAATGGAGATTCATAGCAGGAATAGGGAGAAACCTTTAACCCTCACAGTAAGTTAAGCATATGGGTCAAATAGACTGCCTGTTCCGCACACCACCCTCTTATGTAAACTTTTCGGAAAGAACTTCTCAATATAAAGTAATCATGACCTACTCAAACCAATCATCTTCCTGCTTTCAGTTCCATTGAATCATTCAACTTCTACAGTATAACTTTCTATTTGAGTTATACAGAGAAGGAAAAAAAATTTGGCTTAACTTGGTATAGTATTTTTCAAAATTCAGGCATCTCTAGAGTTCTTAGAAAGTAATGAGCATTGAGTTTGTCTTTGGTCCAGAGAGTTTTTATCCACTCTCTTGGAATAAGTTGACAGTTCTAACACTTGGTCATTTGTACTTACTGAACTGTGTGTCTCCAGTGAAACTTGAAGAGGCAATCCAGTTTTTAATGATAGAAAAGGAAAGCAAAGAAAATATGTTTTCTTAACCACCATTATAGCAGATAGTTCATATTTTAAGATAAAAATGAAATTTTTCTTGGGTCTCTTAAATGGAGGAAGTTTGATATTTAATCAGGTTAAAACTTTCATCAAATAAGACCATTTTGATTATCAGGAGACTGTTTGTTATATGATCTCTTAATAAAATATGTTCTAGCCACCAACACATTTCTTGGCAACTAAACTGAGCCCCTTAGGGGTTGGTGGCTAGAACGTATTTTATTAAGATCTTATTTGAAAAATCATCTGTAAATTTTCATCAAATGTCTCCAATTAGGTCTTCCAAAAATTATGACTATACTTAAATTTCTATGAGCTAATTGCTCAGACAATAAACAACAATAAGTAATGGACAATAGTATTTGTTTCTAATCTTTTTTCTAAGTGTTAATTTTACAGTTTTTTTTTTTCAATTTCATTTTTACATTCCACTGACTGTTTTGGCTCTCAGGAACTGGGCTAACCCAGAGAACAACACGTGAATCAGTCAGGGCTCAACCAGAGAAACAGAACCATTAGGAAAGGTAAATATTAAGAGATTCATTGCAATGAACTGACTGACACAGTTGTCAGTGCTGTCTAGGCAAATCCAAAATCCACAGGACAGACCATCAAGAAGGGCAGGCTGGAACTCTTGGGAACTAGCAGAAGTTGCTGTCCACAAGTGAAATTTGTTCTTCATCAAGGAAGTCTCACCTCTGTTTTAATACTTGCAAATGATGGAATCAGGACCACTCAATGATATAGGATAATTTCCTTACTAGAAGTTAATTTATTAAGGATTTAAAAAATTTCAGCAAAATACTTTCACAGCAACATATAGATTGGTGTTTGATTAAATAACTGGGGACTGTAGCCTAGTTAAGTTGACACATCTAAAGACCATCATAACATGTCAGCATGTAACTGATCCATGCAAATAGCAAAGAATTAATATAGCTGACTAATTTATTCAAACAGGGCTTATCTGTGAATTTCCAAAAAGGCATCATTTTGAAGATGTTTCAGCATTCCCTTATACTTCTTAGTATAACCTCAAATAAACAAATCAGTAGGTGACCTGGGTTGGTATTTCATCTGGAGACAATTCCTGAGTTATTTAAACCAGCTATTAATGTTCCAGGCCTATAAATATCAGCACATAGCTGTTATTTGGGGGACATGGGATTATCTTAATCTTTTTTTTCTCCAACTTATTTTTAGTCCTATTAGGGGAAACCATTCTTTCATTGAATTTATTATTTGCTGCTATGGTAAAAAAGTAATAGGATTTTTAAAAATGCATAAAATAATGTGAATACATGATGGTTAAGTTCTCAGGCTTGCTCCTCCAAACTTAGTTCAAAGATCAAAAACTGTACTCTTTAGCTATATACCCCCCATTTGGAGAGTTCTTCCCTAAGGCAACTATACCCCAAATTTACAGCTAGTTTATGCAGTATATATACACCCAACTGATATCGCTTCATCATGTACTCATTTATTAAATTGTTCTTTTTGGCATAAGAATTATTTCTAATTATTTCTCATAAGGTAACATTTATTGAGGTTCTACAACTTGCTAGACTTGGTACCAGATGCTGTGTTATTAAACCACAAAGGTGAAGGAAACAGCCTTACAGAGCTTAGTTGTGCATTCAATTCAGGGTAATTGTTATAATAAGGGAAATAGAAAATTCTTTAAGAGAATATTTCAGGGGCACCAGAAGGTTTCTTATGATTTTTTTCTGGAGGAATTAATAGCTAAACTGAGATTCACTTGGTTTAGGGCAGGAGGGAAAAGAAAGGGCAGAAAGAGAGGAAGCACATGCCTGAAAGACAAGAAGTCAGAGAACATGATGGATTATGAGAGAAGTTTTATCAGGTTGAAGCACAGAATTCAAAATGAGAGTGTTGGAGTGTCCAGAGATGAGACTGGGCGGGGAGCGGTAAGTAAAGACTAGACATTAGAAGAAATTAATATTGATCTTTACCTATGGAAAATCAAAAGACATGAGAGAGCTGGAAGTAAAAAGGGAGGAAGAGGCAGATTTGGATTTCAGAAAAATTTCTCTGCCTGTAATATAGACAACAGATTGAAGCAAGGTATCTGTATGGATGTTTTTAGTTTACACATCATTGTATATATTCCTATCAACTAGTTAAGTGCTTGGAATACAGTAGGCATTGATTTATTAATGCATTCTTTCATTTCATTCCACGTATATTAGTTGTTTAACTGCTGCATTAGGGTTCTCCAAAGAAAGAACCAATAGGAGATAGATAGATGATAGATAGATAGATAGATAGATAGACAGACAGACAGATAGATGAGAGGGGATTTATTGGAGGAATTAGTTCTTATGACTAGGGAGGCCGAGAAGTCTCATGACAGGCTGTCTGCAAGCTAGAGACCCTGGGATGCTAGCAGCATGGCTCAGTACAAGTATGCAGGCCTCAGGACCAGGGATGCTGATGGCGTAATTCTTAGTATGAGACTGAAAACCTAAGAATGTAAGGGGTCATTGGTGTAAGTCCAAAAGCTGGAGGGCCTGGAGTTTCAATGTCCAAGACAGTAAAAGTAGAATGTCTCCTAGCTCCCAGAGAAAAAGGGACAGTTCATTTCACCATTTTTTTTCTATTTTTGCTCTATTCTGGGTCTCAGCTAATTGAATGGTGCCTGGCCACTTTGAGGGTGGATGTTCCCCTAGGCAGTCCTCTCAGACTCTTAAGCTGATCTCTTCTGGAAATACTCTCATTCTAGATATTCCTTAAGCCCATCAATTGACACCTCAGGTCAACCATCACAACTGCTATATATAATACTCCTTGCTATATGCAAAGAAGATAGTAAGTACTAAATTAGACTAGCATGGTCTAAGCCATAATGGGCCGTGGGAGAGGGAGATAAACAATAAATTAATTAACAGTATCATTATATATTGTGCTAAACTCCATGAAAGAAAACAAAGGATTGTTCTGACAGAGAATAGCATGTGCAACTTTAGGTAAGGTTGTCAGAGAACACCTGCTTAAGGAGGTGGTAGCCTTAAGATATAAATTGGAAATTGTGTATTTTAGAATAAACCACAAAAAGTAAGATCAGGTGGGAGCTATTACAAAGACCCAGAGAAGATATGACAAGTGTCAATACAATAGTTCAGTCCTCAGAGAACTCATGGTTAAATAGGGGTTGGAGACAGACTAGGGGAATATATTTGCAGTATGGTGTGAAGAATAATAGAGTTACATCCAAAATTCTACAAGAGAATAAAGGAATAAATACTTCTTTTGGATACATATATATAGAGAGGAAGTCTTCACAGAGAGGGTAGAATTAGATCTGCTTTTGAAAAATAGGGAGGACTTTAGCAGAGAGGGAAGTACATGAGGTTCAGGGAGGAATGGCCAGTCTAAGGGCTGAGCTTGATTAAAGGGATGAGAGATGCAACAAAAATGCATGGTATTCGTGGGAACAGTGACAGGACTGGATAGGCTTTAACACAGAGCTTGTAGGAGACAGAAGTCCTGTGATCTACCTTGCTATGCAAGGATATTCTTACTCTGCTAACCCAGAAATACGCCTTACAATAGTGTTGGACAAAAATAGACCCCTTTTATGATAGTGCCCCATTTGACTTTTCTGTGGACTGACTGCAATGCTCAAAGTTTGTCATTCCTTTTGAAAAGTGACTGTTCATATCCTTCGCCCACTTTTGAATGGGTTTGTTTGTTTGTTTTTTCTTGTAAATCTGTTTTAGTTCTTTGTAAATTCTGGATATTAGCCCTTTGTCAGATGGGTAGATTGCAAAAATTTTTCCCACTCTGTTGGTTGCCGGTTCACTCTAATGATTGTTTCTTTTGCTGTACAGAAGCTCTGGAGTTTAATTAGATCCCATTTGCCTATTTTGGCTTTTGTTGCCAATGCTTTTGGTATTTTAGTCATGAAGCCCTTGCCTATGCCTATGTCTTGAATGTTTTTGCTAGGTTTTCTTCTAGGGTTTTTATGGTGTTAGGTCTTATGTTTAAATCTTTAATCCATCTGGAGTTAATTTTAGTGTAAGATATTAGGAAGGGGTCCAGTTTCTGCTTTCTGCACACGGCTAGCCAATTTTCCCAACACCATTCATTAAACAGGGAATCCTTTCCCCATTCCTTGTTTTTGTGAGGTTCGTCAAATATCTGTTGGTTGTAGATGTGTGGCATTGCCCCTGAGGCCTCTGTTCTGTTCCATTGGTCTATATCTCTGTTTTGGTAACAGTACCATGCTGTTTTGATTACTGTAGCCTTGTAGTATATTTTGAAGTCAGGTAGCATGAAGTCAGGTAGCGTGATGCCTCTGGCTTTGTTCTTTTTGCTTAGGATTGTCTTGGCTATGTGGGCTCTCTTTGGGTTCCATATGAAGTTTAAGGTGGTTTTTTCCAGTTCTGTGAAGAGGATCATAGGTAAGTTGATGGTGATAGCAATGAATCTGTAAATTACTTTGGGCAAAAAATGCTCATCATCACTGGTCATTACAGAAATGCAAATCAAAACCACATTGAGATATCATCTCATGCCGGTTAGAATGGTGATCATTAAAAAATCTGGAGACAACAGATGCTGGAGAGAATATGGAGAAATAAGAACACTTTTACACTGTTGGTGGGAGTGTAAATTAGTTCAACCATTGTGGAAGACAGTGTGGTGATTCCTCAAGGACCTAGAAATAGAAATTCCATTTGACCCAGCAATCTCATTACTGGGTATATAGCCAAAGGATTATAAATCATTCTGTTATAAAGACACATGCACATGTATGTTCATTGTGGCACTGTTTACAATAGCAAAGACCTGGAACCAACCCAAATGCCCATGAAGATAGACTGGACAAGGAAAATGTGGCACATATACACTATGAAATACTATGCAGCCATAAAATACGATAAGTTTGTGTCCTTTGTAGGGACATGGATGAATCTGGAAACCATAATTCTCAGCAAACTGACACAAGAAAAGAAAATCAAACACTACATGTTATCACTCATAGGCAGGTGTCGAACAATGAGTACACATGGACACAGGGAGGGGAGCATTACACACTGGGGTCTGTTGAGGGGAAATAGGGAGGGACAGCGGCAGGTAGGGAGGTTGGGGAGGGATAACATTGGGAGAAATGTCAGATATAGATGACAGGTGGATGGAGGCAGCAAACCCCATTGCCATGTACGTACCTATGCAACAATCCTGCATGTTCTGCACATGTACCCTGGAACCTAAAGTGCAATAAAAAATATATATATTTAAAAAAAAAAAACCCACCACTTTGGGAGGCCGAGGCAGGTGGATCACGAGGTCAAGAGATCAAGACCATCCTGGCCAACATGGTGAAACCCTGTCTCTACTAAAAAATACAAAAATTAGCTGGGCGTGGTGACACGCGCCTGTAGTCCTAACTACTCGGGAGGCTGAGGCAGGAGAATTACTTGAACCCAGGAGGCCGAGATTGCAGTGGGCCGAGGTTGTGCCACTGTATTCCAGCCTGAAGCCTGGCGACAGGGCAAGACTCTGTCTCAAAAATAAATAAATAAATAAAGTTTGTCATTCCATACTTGTCATTCCATATTGTTTTTGTAATATTTGCTGAAACTACCATTTTAGCCTTTCAATAGTTGTCTTTTTTGTAGGGTAACTATCATGTTACTAAACATGTCCATTAATCATTTCAATTTTGTTTTAAGAGTGTAAAAGGATCTCAACATTTTTAATTTGGTCTCTTCCTTAATGATAGCTAGTCTTAGGATAATCAAGCATGTATTTATTTTTCCATCTATGTCAGTATTTCTCTTTTTTCTGTTTTTTCTCTCTGGCCCTTGTCTCTTCTCAAACACTTTCTGTTTTCTTTCTGAATTGCTTTTCTCCTAATACACAATCTGTAACTGCCTCCCACAAAACTTGTCCTACCAAGAAGAAACAAACAGATGTGAATAATGTTCTGAAGATATCCTAATTTTTGTGCCCTTACTCTAAGGTCTTATTAGAATAGTGTTTCTATAAGCAGTGGCCTTTTAAAAATATTTTTAATAATATTGCTGTGTTTTTAAAATGTGTTTTCTCTTTAAAAAAAATTTACAACCATACCACAAAGTCTCTTGCTTTATGATGTGCTTATTTCACAGTGCCTTCCTGTATCAGAACATCTTATATATCCCAGAAATATATATACCTAGAATGTACCCACAAACATTTTTTTAAAATACTGTATATTATAGAAAAGTTGTTCTAAAACGGTTCTGTAAATCTGACTCTATGTATGTATTAGATTATATGTGTATGTATATATATGTGTCAGACTCTAGCATGTATTAGATTTGAGAAATGTGCTAATACTGTTGTGTCTTAATTTTGTTTTCTCTTTAGGTAAATATTAATAACTCTAGAGACTGAAAATTAGGAATATACCAAACATCATTAAGAATTTTAATGCTTTTTTCTTTCATTTAAAAATCGATTTTCAATAAGCTCATATTCCAATTTATAAACCTGGAATAGATAATTAGTGGTAGAGAAACATAGTCGACTTCTGTTGGAGAACAGTATCAAATATTGCTCTTTCAAAAATGCCACTTAAAATCATCTGACCTACATTGACATCTTCTTTTGAATTGTCTTTGTTGCCATGTTAACAGCTTGATCTGAAGTCCAATCTTCTTTGGCCTCCTGTGGACGAATGTTCTTTAGCTGATGGGTTCTTAGAGACCATCCTGGTTAACATGGTGAAACCCCGTCTCTACTAAAACTACAAAAAATTAGCTGGGCATGGTGGCGCGTGCCTGTAATCCCAGCTACTCAGGAGGCTGAGGCAGGAGAATTGCCTGAACCCGGGAGGCGGAGGTTGCGGTGAGCCGAGATCACGCCATTGCACTCCAGCCTGGGGAAAAAAGGGAACAGCCCCGTTCTTCTGAAAAAAAAAAAAAAAAAGAAAAGTGTATTAAAGTTGGCTACACAGTTTAACAGTGTAACAGAAACTGGGGCTAATGGAAACTGTGGCTTGAAGGTGCAGCATTTAGCATGGAAGAATCCTGTTGCTCTAAAGTATAAAACATTCACAGCAGAGTCACTGTGTACTCTCATGAGCCACCTCACACGCTGAAGTCAAGTTATCATTCAATAAATTGTTGAGAACATTTCATTGGCAGTGAAATCTTTTAACAAATGTTTTCCAACTAAGCACCATGTGCTGGAGGCCAACTGTTTTCTGAGCACCATGATACCCAGTCAAGAAGCCTAACTTAGTTTTGGTTTCTAAGGCATCTTTTCAGATCCTGTAACATTGCAAAGATAGAGACAATTTGGTGCAGGTGAAGTCAAAATATTATGAACAGTGATTATTTATTAATAGTCAATTCTTACATGTCAGCTATTGTGTCTGGCACTGGCTATAAAAAAGTGAATAAGACTGGAAAAGCCTTGTGGGGTCTATACTTAATTTGAGAAGGCAAGCATATATAATTACTTAGTTATATTGATTCTTATAGTTAAAGAGTGCAAATGAGCCATAGGCCAATGAAGTAGGAGAAGAGAAAGCCAAGTAATGAAAACTTCTCATTTACTGTGACACACAGAATACCTACTACAATAAGTTAACCTTTGTGTATGTTTTTGTTGGAAATCTCTGTAGTGTTGCTGCTAAATGGTAGCTTGTTCATTGTCAAATTTGTTGCCCAGAGAGCAATACCTTGAGTTGGTGCATTGACTTCATTTGTATTCTTCTTGACTGATAACATTGTTTTACTTACAGATAAAAATCATGTTCCATAAACATAGCACAGGTACAATAGAGCCCTCAATTAATATTTTAAGGCATTTATCTGAACACTGAAATAATGACACAGCCTGTCATGAAAGGCCTTTAATATTATTGTATTCTCATACAGAGTAAAAGGGAGATTATGCCAACAATAGAGTCATTTTTTTATTCAAATCAAAAGGGGAATATAGGTGCCTACTGTGTGCCAGGCACTGTGGTAGGAGCTGAAGGCAACATTTACTAAGACATGGCCTTTCTTTTGTGTGTTTTCAACAAGAATATGCACACAGAGCCCATAGTCTATATGAAGTGATAGATAACAGTCTTAATTTCAATATAAAATGAAATTATTAATAGGCACACTTAAAATCCTGTCTGAGGAGCATCAAGAATAGAGGAGTATTTGCAAGGTGAAGGCTTCCCAGAGAAGGTCACTTTAGAGGTTTATCTTGAATTAAGAATAAATGTTTTAAGGCAGATCGGCTGTATTATAGTAGTAGCAAAACCCATTTATCATGTATATTTTGCCAACTATTTTGTTATACATATCTTTTTATTTGCAATGCATCTTATTAATTATCCTATTAACCCTGTGAGTCAGGTACCATTGTCATCTCCACTTTAGAGAATGAAAACAGTACCAAGTATAGAGAGGTTAGGAATTTGTCAAAGTCTCCTAGCCCATGTGTGGAGAGGGGTCACTGCAGAGCCTGATTTCTTATCCGCTTAAATGAAACAATTTCTCACTGTGTTGGTGAGAGGAATAGACACAAGGGTTGTGAAAAACTTAGCATCATTTTCTGGCCCTGGAGATTGGAAATCAGTTTTGGTGAGATTGTGAGATCTTGAAAATAAGGTCCAGATCATATACTTCTTTTATATCCCTTTCCATGCCCTAGATAAATTTCCTGGTTAATTACAGACATGAACGCTTTTTGTGTATATGTGTGAAAATATTTTTGAAACAGAAAGTCATAATATATTTGTGATAAACAAGCAAGTTCCATGCCATTGATTTATGAGTATTGAGTCTTTACTAAGGAAATTTTGCAAAATCATAAATGATACATAAATCAGTGATGTGCTTGCAAGATTCTGACAAAGTCAGTTAGTATCAAAAGAAAAGACATAAATAAATTAGTTCCTTATTGAATAAAACATATGAAAAAATCAGAAGAATGAACCTTAAAGTGTTCAGATCCTGCTTTAATTATATGGGTAGTGAAATATACCTGCCATAAGACATCAGCTTCTGTGAATGCATTCACCATTCCAGATATAACATCCTGCCTTTTGCTGTGACACTGTTTATCAATTTCTGGAGGCTCCCTAGGTGAATTTCATATTTAAATACAAGGGAAACTGAGAAAAGAAGACATTCTTCCTGCCACACATATAGCTTATGACATATTTTTGTGGAAACAATGTTATAAAGACAACATCACGGCTGCACCACCATTAAGTCTGTTCTCTTATTTCTTTAGTGGAAAGATGTGGAGTCACCTACCCACGGTTTGCTTGATTCTTCATCTTCAAAGAGCTAAATTATGTTATGTTTTAGAAATGATTTTTTGATTTCTCTTTTCTCTAAATCCCTTGATTGCTCAAGCCTTAGTTATTTTTAAAAGCTTTAGATTTTCTTTTCACTCATTTCTCATTTAGAGTTTGAAATGATATGATCAAGTACATCTGCCTTAAGAAATAGCATTCAAATCAAGATCTGGGTGGATGAATTTGAAGTAGTTTTTTTAAGTAGAGAGCATTTTATTAACTAAGTTTCTGCCCATGGGAATATTTTAAATGTGTGAGGATAAAGAGAATATGTTATCTTCAAGGCAGCTGGTGTGAGAAAGCCTTTGTAAGCTTGTTGAGAAGAGGCTTTGATAAAGCCACCAGGGGGTGAGAACAAGACTTTGGAGTCTTGGGTAGAACTTATGCCTAGGTTTCATGTAAGGAAGAGAGCAGTGCTGAGAAATGAAGAATGAATCAAACAAGAGTTAGAATGGTCAGTCTGTGGGATAGCCCAGAGCGGTGGTTTTTAAACTGTAGGACATATCCCATTAGTAAGTTATGGAATAAATTAATGGATGGCAACAAGCCATTAAAAAAAATAAAAGGGAAGAGAATGGGAAATACTGGTCCATAATATAGTGAAGCTTAATAATTTTAAAGAAAATATCAGCATGTCACATATAGTAAAGATTAAGTATTGTTTTGTAAAATGTTTCAATTTTATGTGTGTACACATGTATTGGGTGAATATATTTCTTATATAATATTTGTAAAAATAAATTACAAAAAATGATCTATAGAGAAAGGGAATGTGAATTAATGGTGGGACAGAGATTTTCTTTGGGGGAAGAATGAAACTAAGAGTTTATAAACGCTTTCCATCTCTCTTGCACAACTTCAGTAAATTCTACCTTGTTAAAAATATCTCCAATAAAATGAATTTCTCTCTGTGTGTGTGCCCTTGTGCACACATATGGAAGTGTATAAGCTTAATATTATGAGCAGGGAAGGTATCAAGGAGATGGGAAAGAACAGATGGCCATGAGTATGTAGAATTACATATCTGTGTATATGGATATGTAGAATTACATGTGTGTGTCCATATTTGAGTGTCTTTAATGTATCCATATAACATGGATGCTGTATTTTAATATCTGGATACATTTAAATAATATCATCAGTAGATCAGAAACTAATAAATTTCAAATAGCTATACTGAAAATGGAAAGTAGTGTACGTAGAGGTAGTTACTTAATTATTCAATTTAATTTTGAATTCTCTCACTTGAAATGAGATGTACGATTAACTAAATGGGTAATATCAGGTCCAATGCCAAAAGTCACTTTATTTTTAAAACGTTTTTTTTTTTTTCCATATTGCTTAATTTCAATGTACCGTCAGAAAGGTTGTCAGAATATGCTATTTTAAATATTTTTTTTTCACAAAACATTAGTCTGAAGAGTTCACCTATGCTAGACAGTGGGAGTTCCTCTGCATATATGTCCCAATATTTTGTGTTAGAATTTAACATCATGGTTTACTCTGTTTTCTACAATTCATAATCTTAATCTGTAAATAATTTTAGAAGTATTTCAGTAACTGCTGAATATTTTTTAGCATCTTCATTAAGACACATATTTTTCCTTTTTCCTTCCTCTTACCCATTCTTCCTTTATATTTTTTCCTTCTTTTCATATATGAATTGATTTTATCCCATGTGCCATTAGCTGGGAAGACAGACAATGTCCCTGTCCTCATGAAGTTACAGTAAAGAGGAAGGACAAGGTGTGAGAGCGCACGTCAGTGGGCATCAGCATAGACGTGGGGGGTTGGAGGAGGTCCTTGGATCAAATGACATCTCAGATGCTACCTCGAGTACGAGAAATGCATGACCAGGCAAGTCAGAGCTGGGATGAGGTGAAAGTGTTACAGGAAGAAGAAATAGCATGTGCATAAGGTGGGTGACAAGATGAACAGGGGAAAGAGAGGTGAGAGAAGACCACAGAGAGGTGGGAAAGGGCTCCATCTCATCATGAAATCTACCAAAACAAGGTAAGAGTCTGACTGTTATCATAAAATCAATGGGAGTTGCTGATGGCATTTAAGCCAGTTCCATTCGAGTAGGAATATATTTCTGAAAACAGCCCAAAGTCACTCAACATTCATTGTAGACTAAGACTAGAGGTGAAAAAACTTTTTTTATAAAGAATCAGAGATGAAATAATTTCGGCTTTGTGGGTCATGTGGTCTCTGTCACGACTACTAAACTCTGTTGTTGTTCTATGCACACAGCCATAGACCATATGTATTCAAATGAGTGTGATGATGTTCTAATAAGATATTGCTTACAGACATTGAAATTCGTATTTCATATAATTTTTATGTTCTACAAAATACTCATCTCTTTATTGTTTTTTCTTACCATTTAAGAATGGTTCTTAGGTCATAGACCATACAAAAGTAAGCTGTGAGTTGGATTAGGCTCACAGACTCTAGCGTGCTGAACCCTGCTCTAGAGGAAAACCTCAGGTGTATAACCTAGGTAGCAACATTTAGGTGGTGCCTGAGGACACCTACAGAGTAAAGCACCTGGTTAATCCCTGCTTCTAACTCTAAGTCGAATGGATGAGTGCAAAGGTACTTTAAATATTATATACAACTATAAAGACTCTTAAGATGATGCCTTGGAGGGACAATTCATATTTTTATCTATATGTTCTGATATGTTTAAGGAGAATTAAGCTTTTCTTAAAAAAATCAAGTCTTCAAATATTTTCACATGATAATGATAGAAACAGGCACTATAAGAAAGATATACACGGTAAATGTATTAGTTTGGGTTCTCTAGAGAAAGTGAATCAATAGAACACACACACAGATGTATATAAGATATCTATATCTGTGTGTGTTTGTGTGTGTTTGTGTGTGTTTGCATGTATGAAAGTGGCTTACATCATTATGAAGGCTGAAAAATCCCAAGATCTGCTGCTGGAGACCCAGGAGAGCCAGTGGTATAAGTTCCAGTCTAAGTCTGAGTATCAAGGCAAAAGACTGATGTCCCAACTCAAAGACAGACAGGCAGAAAGAGAGAGGAAAGGAGAAACAGGGAAAGAGATAATTTTTTTCTTACTTACTTTTTAAAATCCATTCACATTGGAAAGAGCAATCTTTTTCTCAATATAGTGATTCAATTGTTAATTTCGTTGAGCAACACCCCACAGACACACCCTAAAATAATGTTTAACCAAATATCTGGGTACCCTGTGGCCCAGTCAAGTTTACACATAAAATTAATCATTACAAAAACAAGTGGGTTTATAAGTCAGAATGAGATAATTGGAAGGTCTGGTTACTCTGAAGAGTAACATTAAATTGGGACTCTCAGATGAGTTACTTAGGTAGCAGAGTCACTGGGGGTGTTGAAGGCAGGTAAGAGAAGCTTAGATGGGGGAGCTACACATATTTGAATCAGGAACAATATTAGAGCATAGGAAAGATCAGAAGGAGCACTTTATTTCTATCTCGTAATATAGAAACCCCAGGAACCCTTGGTATCTCTCTATTATCTGGCCAG